>NC_056442.1:57597485-57622513 GCF_018296145.1 Oncorhynchus tshawytscha | reverse complement strand
CTCCAGCCAGTAGTCTCCTCCTCCCTCCAGACAGTAGTCTCCTCCCCCTCCAGACAGTCCCTCCTCCCTCCAGACAGTAGTCCCCTCTCCCTCCAGACAGTAGTCCCCTCCTCCCTCCAGACAGTAGTCTCCTTCCAGTAGTCTCTCCCTCCAGACAGTCCCTCCCTCCCCCTCCAGACAGTAGTCCCCTCCTCCCTCCAGACAGTAGTCCCCTCCTCCTCCAGACAGTAGTCTCCTCCTCCCTCCTCCTTCAGACAGTAGTCCCCTCCTCCCTCCCTCCCTCCCTCCCCTCCAGACAGTAGTCTCCTCCTCCCTCCCTCCCTCCTCCAGACAGTAGTCTCCTCCTCCCTCCAGACAGTAGTCTCCTCCTCCCTCCAGACAGTAGTCCCCTCCTCCCTCCAGACAGTAGTCCCCTCCTCCCTCCAGACAGTAGTCCTCCCTCCCTCCCTCCCTCCTCCCTCCCTCCCTCCTCCTCCCCAGCCAGTCCTCCCTCCCTCCCTCCCCCTCCAGACAGTAGTCCCCTCCTCCCTCCAGACAGTAGTCTCCTTCCCCCTCCCTCCCTCCCTCCCTCCCTCCCTCCCTCCCTCCCCCCTCCAGACAGTAGTCCCCTCCTCCCTCCAGACAGTAGTCTCCTCCTTCTCCCTCCAGCCAGTAGTCCCCTCCTCCCTCCAGCCAGTAGTCTCCTCCTCCCTCCAGACAGTAGTCACCTTCCCCTCCTCCCTCCCTCCCTCCTCCCTCCAGACAATAGTCCCTCCTCCTCCAGCCAGTAGTCTCCTCCAGCCAGTAGTCCTCCCTAAAAACAGTAGTCTCCTTCCTCCCTCCCTCCCCCTCCAGACAGTAGTCCCCTCCTCCCTCCAGACAGTAGTCCCCTCCTCCCTCCAGACAGTAGTCTCCTCCTCCTCCCTCCAGCCAGTAGTGTCCTCCTCCCTCCGGCCAGTAGTCCCCTCCTCCCTCCAGAGAGTAGTCTCCTTCCCCTCCCTCCCTCCCTCCCTCCCTCCCTCCCTCCCTCCTCCTCCTCCCTCCCTCCCTCCCTCCCTCCCTCCCTCCCTCCCTCCCTCCTCCCTCCCTCTCTAGCCAGTAGTCTCCTCCTCCCTCCAGACAGTAGTCCCCTCCTCCCTCCAGACAGTAGTCCCTCCTCCCTCCAGACAGTAGTCCCCTCCTCCCTCCAGACAGTAATCCCCTCCTCCCTCCAGACAGTGGTCTCCTCCTCCCTCCAGACAGTAGTCCCCTCCTCCCTCCAGACAGTAGTCTCCTCCTCCTCCCCTCCAGCCAGAAGTCTCCTCCCTCCCTCCCTCCCCCTCCCTCCCTCCCTCCCTCCCCCTCCCTCCCTCCCTCCCTCCTCCCTCCCTCCCTCCCTCCAGACAGTAGTCCCCTCCTCCTCCAGACAGTAGTCTCCTCCTTCTCCCTCCAGCCAGTAGTCCCCTCCTACCTCCAGCCAGTAGTCTCCTCCTCCCTCCAGACAGTAGTCACCTTCCCCTCCCTCCCTCCCTCCAGACAGTAGTCTCCTCCTCCTCCCTCCAGCCAGTAGTCTCCTCCTCCTCCCTCCGGCCAGTAGTCCCCTCCTCCCTCCAGCCAGTAGTCTCCTTCCCCTCCCTCCCTCCCCCTCCAGACAATAGTCCCCTCCTCCCTCCAGCCAGTAGTCTCCTCCTCCTCCCTAAAAACAGTAGTCTCCTTCCCCTCCCTCCCTCCCCTCCAGACAGTAGTCCCCTCCTCCCTCCAGACAGTAGTCCCCTCCTCCCTCCAGACAGTATTCTCCTCCTCCTCCCTCCAGCCAGTAGTCTCCTCCTCCCTCCGGCCAGTAGTCCCCTCCTCCCTCCAGAGAGTAGGCTCCTTCCCCTCCCTCCCTCCCTCCCCTCCAGACAGTAGTCCCCTCCTCCCTCCAGACAGTAGTCTCCTCCTTCTCCCTCCAGCCAGTAGTCCCCTCCTCCCTCCAGCCAGTAGTCTCCTCCTCCCTCCAGACAGTAGTCACCTTCCCCTCCCTCCGTCCCTCCCTCCCTCCAGACAGTAGTCTCCTCCTCCTCCCTCCAGCCAGTAGTCTCCTCCTCCTCCCTCCGGCCAGTAGTCCCCTCCTCCCTCCAGCCAGTAGTCTCCTTCCCCTCCCTCCCCTCCAGACAGTAGTCACCTTCCCTCCCTCCGTCCCTCCCTCCCTCCAGACAGTAGTCTCCTCCTCCTCCCTCCAGCCAGTAGTCTCCTCCTCCTCCCTCCGCCAGTAGTCCCCTCCTCCCTCCAGCCAGTAATCTCCTTCCCCTCCCTCCCTCCCCTCCAGACAATAGTCCCTCCTCCCTCCAGCCAGTAGTCTTCTCCTCCTCCCTAAAAACAGTAGTCTCCTTCCCCTCCCTCCCTCCCCCTCCAGACAGTAGTCCCCTCCTCCCTCCAGACAGTAGTCCCCTCCTCCCTCCAGACAGTAGTCTCCTCCTCCTCCCTCCAGCCAGTAGTCTCCTCCTCCCTCCAGGCCAGTAGTCCCTCCTCCCTCCAGACAGTAGGCTCCTTCCCCTCCCTCCCTCCCTCCCTCCCTCCCCCCTCCAGACAGTAGTCCCCTCCTCCCTCCAGAGAGTAGTCTCCTTCCACTCCCTCCCTCCCTCCCTCCAGCCAGTAGTCTCCTCCTCCTCCCTCCCTCCCTCCCTCCAGACAGTAGTCCCCTCTTCCTCCCTCCAGACAGTAGTCTCCTCCTCCTCCCTCCAGACAGTAGTCTCCTCCTCCTCCCTCCAGACAGTAGTCCCCTCCTCCTCCCTCCAGACAGTAGTCTCCTCATCCTCCCTCCAGACAGTAGTCCCCTCTTCCTCCCTCCAGAGAGTAGTCTCCTCTTCCTCCCTCCAGACAGTAGTCTCCTCCTCCTCCCTCCAGACAGTAGTCTCCTCCTCCTCCCTCCCTTCAGCCAGTAGTCTCCTCCTCCCTCCAGACAGTAGTCCCCTCCTCCCTCCAGACAGTAGTCTCCTCCTCCTCCCTCCAGACAGTAGTCTCCTCCTCCCTCCAGACAGTAGTCTCCTCCTCCTCCCTAAAGCCAGTAGTCTCCTCCTCCTCCCTCCAGACAGTAGTCTCCTCATCCTCCCTCCAGACAGTAGTCCCCTCCTCCTCCCTCTAGCCAGTAGTCTCCTCCTCCTCCCTCCCTCCAGCCAGTAGTCCCCTCCTCCTCCCTCCAGCCAGTAGTCTCCTCCTCCTCCCTCCCTCCAGCCAGTAGTCCCCTCCTCCTCCCTCCAGCTAGTAGTCTCCTCCTCCTCCCTCCCTCTCTCCAGCCAGTAGTCCCCTCCTCCTCCCTCCAGCCAGTAGTCTCCTCCTCCTCCCTCCAGCCAGTAGTCTCCTCCTCCTCCCTCCAGACAGTAGTCCCCTCCTCCTCCCTCCAGACAGTAGTCTCCTCCTCCTCCCCCTCCAGACAGTAGTCCCCTCCTCCCTCCAGACAGTAGTCTCCTCCTTCTCCCTCCAGCCAGTAGTCCCCTCCTCCCTCCAGCCAGTAGTCTCCTCCTCCCTCCAGACAGTAGTCACCTTCCCCTCCCTCCCTCCCTCCCTCCCTCCAGACAGTAGTCTCCTCCTCCTCCCTCCAGCCAGTAGTCAGTAGCTCCTCCTCCTCCCTCCGGCCAGTAGTCCACTCCTCCCTCCAGCCAGTAGTCTCCTTCCCCTCCCTCCTTCCCCCCTCCAGACAGTAGTCCCCTCCTCCCTCCAGCCAGTAGTCTCCTCCTCCTCCTCCCTCCCTCCAGCCAGTAGTCCCCTCCTCCCCCTCCAGCCAGTAGTCTCCTCCTTCTCCTCCTCCCTCCCTCCAGCCAGCCAGTAGTCCCCTCCTCCCTCCAGCCAGTAGTCTCCTCCTCCTCCCTCCAGCCAGTAGTCTCCTCCTCCTCCCTCCAGCCAGTAGTCTCCTCCTCCTCCCTCCAGACAGTAGTCCCCTCCTCCTCCCTCCAGACAGTAGTCTCCTCCTCCTCCGTCCCTCCAGACAGTAGTCCCTCCTCCCTCCAGACAGTAGTCCCCTCCTCCCTCCAGACAGTAGTCTCCTCCTTCTCCCTCCAGCCAGTAGTCCCCTCCTCCCTCCAGCCAGTAGTCTCCTCCTCCCTCCAGACAGTAGTCTCCTTCCCCTCCCTCCCTCCCTCCCCCTCCAGACAGTAGTCCCCTCCTCCCTCCAGAGAGTAGTCTCCTTCCACTCCCCCCTCCCTCCCTCCAGCCAGTAGTCTCCTCCTCCTCCCTCCCTCCCTCCCTCCAGACAGTAGTCCCCTCTTCCTCCCTCCAGACAGTAGTCTCCTCCTCCTCCCTCCAGACAGTAGTCTCCTCCTCCTCCTCCAGACAGTAGTCCCCTCCTCCTCCCTCCAGACAGTAGTCTCCTCATCCTCCCTCCAGACAGTAGTCTCCTCTTCCTCCCTCCAGACAGTAGTCTCCTCCTCCTCCCTCCAGACAGTAGTCTCCTCCTCCTCCCTCCCTCCAGCCAGTAGTCTCCTCCTCCCTCCAGACAGTAGTCCCCTCCTCCCTCCAGACAGTAGTCTCCTCCTCCTCCCTCCAGACAGTAGTCTCCTCCTCCCTCCAGACAGTAGTCTCCTCCTCCTCCCTAAAGCCAGTAGTCTCCTCCTCCTCCCTCCAGACAGTAGTCTCCTCATCCTCCCTCCAGACAGTAGTCCCCTCCTCCTCCCTCCAGCCAGTAGTCTCCTCCTCCTCCCTCCCTCCAGCCAGTAGTCCCCTCCTCCTCCCTCCAGCCAGTAGTCTCCTCCTCCTCCTCCTCCCTCCCTCCAGCCAGTAGTCCCCTCCTCCTCCCTCCAGCTAGTAGTCTCCTCCTCCTCCCTCCCTCTCTCCAGCCAGTAGTCCCCTCCTCCTCCCTCCAGCCAGTAGTCTCCTCCTCCTCCCTCCAGCCAGTAGTCTCCTCCTCCTCCCTCCAGACAGTAGTCCCCTCCTCCTCCCTCCAGACAGTAGTCTCCTCCTCCTCCGTCCCTCCAGACAGTAGTCCCCTCCTCCCTCCAGACAGTAGTCTCCTCCTTCTCCCTCCAGCCAGTAGTCCCCTCCTCCCTCCAGCCAGTAGTCTCCTCCTCCCTCCAGACAGTAGTCACCTTCCCTCCCTCCCTCCCTCCCTCCCTCCCTCCCTCCCTCCCTCCCTCCCTCCCTCCAGACAGTAGTCTCCTCCTCCTCCCTCCAGCCAGTAGTCTCCTCCTCCTCCCTCCGGCCAGTAGTCCCCTCCTCCCTCCAGCCAGTAGTCTCCTTCCCCTCCCTCCCCCTCCAGACAGTAGTCCCCTCCTCCCTCCAGCCAGTGGTCTCCTCCTCCTCCTCCCTCCCTCCAGCCAGTAGTCCCCTCCTCCTCCCTCCAGCCAGTAGTCTCCTCCTTCTCCTCCTCCCTCCCTCCAGCCAGTAGTCCCCTCCTCCTCCCTCCAGCTAGTAGTCTCCTCCTCCTCCCTCCCTCTCTCCAGCCAGTAGTCCCCTCCTCCTCCCTCCAGCCAGTAGTCTCCTCCTCCTCCCTCCAGCCAGTAGTCTCCTCCTCCTCCTCCAGACAGTAGTCCCCTCCTCCTCCCTCCAGACAGTAGTCTCCTCCTCCTCTGTCCCTCCAGACAGTAGTCCCCTCCTCCCTCCAGCCAGTAGTCCCCTCCTCCCTCCAGCCAGTAGTCTCCTCCTCCCTCCAGACAGTAGTCACCTCCCCCTCCCTCCCTCCCTCCCTCCCTCCCTCCCCCTCCCCTCCCTCCAGACAGTAGTCTCCTCCTCCTCCCTCCAGCCAGTAGTCTCCTCCTCCTCCCTCCGGCCAGTAGTCCCCTCCTCCCTCCAGCCAGTAGTCTCCTTCCCCCCTCCCTCCCTCCCCCTCCAGACAGTAGTCCCCTCCTCCCTCCAGCCAGTAGTCTCCTCCTCCTCCCTAAAAACAGTAGTCTCCTTCCCCTCCCTCCCTCCCCCTCCAGACAGTAGTCCCCTCCTCCTCCAGACAGTAGTCCCCTCCCCCCTCCAGACAGTCGTCTCCTCCTCCTCCCTCCAGCCAGTAGTCTCCTCCTCCCTCCGGCCAGTAGTCCCCTCCTCCCTCCAGAGAGTAGTCTCCTTCCCTCCAGCCAGTAGTCCCTCCTCCTCCCTCCCTCCCTCCAGCCAGTAGTCCCTCCTCCTCCCTCCAGCTCCCTCCTCCCTCTCCCTCCCCTCCCTCCTCCCTCCCTCCAGACAGTAGTCTCCTCCTCCTCCCTCCAGACAGTAGTCCCCTCCTCCTCCCTCCAGACAGTAGTCTCCTCATCCTCCCTCCAGACAGTAGTCCCCTCTTCCTCCCTCCAGACAGTAGTCTCCTCTTCCTCCCTCCAGACAGTAGTCCCCTCCTCCCTCCAGACAGTCGTCTCCTCCTCCTCCCTCCAGACAGTAGTCTCCTCCTCCTCCCTCCCTCCACCCAGTAGTCTCCTCCCTCCCTCCAGACAGTAGTCTCCTCCTCCTCCCTCCAGACAGTAGTCTCCTCCTCCCTCCAGACAGTAGTCTCCTCCTCCCCCCAGTCCAGACAGTAGTCTCCTCCTCCTCCCTCCCTCCAGCCAGTAGTCTCCTCCTCCCTCCAGACAGTAGTCCCCTCCTCCCTCCAGACAGTAGTCTCCTCCTCCTCCCCCTCCAGACAGTAGTCTCCTCCTCCCTCCAGACAGTAGTCTCCTCCTCCTCCCTCCCTCCAGCCAGTAGTCTCCTCCTCCCTCCAGACAGTAGTCCCCTCCTCCCTCCAGACAGTAGTCTCCTCCTCCTCCCTCCAGACAGTAGTCTCCTCCTCCCTCCAGACAGTAGTCTCCTCCTCCCTCTGGCCAGTAGTCCCCTCCTCCCTCCAGAGAGTAGTCTCCTTCCCCTCCCTCCCTCCTTCCCTCCCTCCCTCCCTCCCTCCCTCCCTCCCTCCCTCCCTCCAGACAGTAGTCCCCTCCTCCCTCCAGAGAGTAGTCTCCTTCCACTCCCTCCCTCCCTCCAGACAGTAGTCTCCTCCTCCCTCCGGCCAGTAGTCCCCTCCTCCCTCCAGAGAGTAGTCTCCTTCCCTCCCTCCCTCCCTCCCTCCCTCCAGACAGTAGTCTCCTCATCCTCCCTCCAGACAGTAGTCCCCTCTTCCTCCCTCCAGACAGTAGTCTCCTCTTCTTCCCTCCAGACAGTAGTCCCCTCCTCCCTCCAGACAGTCGTCTCCTCCTCCTCCCTCCAGACAGTAGTCTCCTCCTCCTCCCTCCCTCCACCCAGTAGTCTCCTCCTCCCTCCAGACAGTAGTCCCCTCCTCCCTCCAGACAGTAGTCTCCTCCTCCTCCCTCCAGACAGTAGTCTCCTCCTCCCTCCAGACAGTAGTCTCCTCCTCCTCCCTAAAGCCAGTAGTCTCCTCCTCCTCCCTCCAGACAGTAGTCTCCTCATCCTCCCTCCAGACAGTAGTCCCCTCCTCCTCCCTCCAGCCAGTAGTCTCCTCCTCCTCCTCCCTCCCTCCAGCCAGTAGTCCCCTCCTCCTCCCTCCAGCCAGTAGTCTCCTCCTCCTCCTCCTCCTCCCTCCCTCCAGCCAGTAGTCCCCTCCTCCTCCCTCCAGCCAGTAGTCTCCTCATCCTCCCTCCAGCCAGTAGTCTCCTCCTCCTCCCTCCAGACAGTAGTCTCCTCCTCCCTCCGGCCAGTAGTCCCCTCCTCCCTCCAGAGAGTAGTCTCCTTCCCCCTCCCTCCCTCCCTCCCTCCTTCCCTCCCTCCCTCCCTCCCTCCCTCCCTCCCTCCCTCCCTCCCTCCTCCTCCCTCCCCCTCCAGACAGTAGTCCCCTCCTCCCTCCAGAGAGTAGTCTCCTTCCACTCCCTCCCTCCCTCCAGACAGTAGTCTCCTCCTCCCTCCGGCCAGTAGTCCCCTCCTCCCTCCAGAGAGTAGTCTCCTCTCTCCCTCCCTCCCTCCCTCCCTCCCTCCCTCCCCTCCCTCCCTCCCTCCCTCCCTCCCTCCCTCCCTCCACCCTCCCTCCCTCCCTCCAGACAGTAGTCCCCTCTTCCTCCCTCCAGACAGTAGTCTCCTCCTCCTCCCTCCAGACAGTAGTCTCCTCCTCCTCCCTCCAGACAGTAGTCCCCTCCTCCTCCCTCCAGACAGTAGTCTCCTCATCCTCCCTCCAGACAGTAGTCCCCTCTTCCTCCCTCCAGACAGTAGTCTCCTCTTCCTCCCTCCAGACAGTAGTCCCCTCCTCCCTCCAGACAGTCGTCTCCTCCTCCTCCCTCCAGACAGTAGTCTCCTCCTCCTCCCTCCCTCCACCCAGTAGTCTCCTCCTCCCTCTAGACAGTAGTCCCCTCCTCCCTCCAGACAGTAGTCTCCTCCTCCTCCCTCCAGACAGTAGTCCCTCCTCCCTCCAGACAGTAGTCTCCTCCTCCTCCCTAAAGCCAGTCGTCTCCTCCTCCTCCCTCCAGCCAGTAGTCTCCTCCTCCTCCCTCCAGCCAGTAGTCCCCTCCTCCCTCCAGAGAGTAGTCTCCTTCCCCTCCCTCCCCCTCCTTCCCTCCCTCCCTCCCTCCCTCCAGACAGTAGTCCCCTCCCTCCCTCCAGACAGTAGTCCCCCTCCCTCCAGAGAGTAGTCTCCTTCCACTCCCTCCCTCCCTCCAGACAGTAGTCTCCTCCTCCCCCTCCGGCCAGTAGTCCCCTCCTCCCTCCAGAGAGTAGTCTCCTTCCCCCCTCCCTCCCTCCCTCCTTCCCTCCCTCCCTCCCTCCCTCCCTCCAGACAGTAGTCCCTCCTCCTCCCTCCAGAGAGTAGTCTCCTTCCCCCTCCCTCCCTCCCTCCCCTCCCTCCCTCCCTCCCTCCCTCCCTCCCAGTCCCTCCCTCCCTCCCTCCCTCCCTCCCTCCAGACAGTAGTCCCCTCTTCCTCCCTCCAGACAGTAGTCTCCTCCTCCTCCCTCCAGACAGTAGTCTCCTCCTCCTCCTTCCAGACAGTAGTCCCCTCCTCCTCCCTCCAGACAGTAGTCTCCTCCTCCTCCCTCCAGACAGTAGTCTCCTCCTCCTCCCTCCAGACAGTAGTCCCCTCCTCCTCCCTCCAGACAGTAGTCTCCTCATCCTCCCTCCAGACAGTAGTCCCCTTCCTCCCTCCAGACAGTAGTCTCCTCCTCCCTCCAGCCAGTAGTCTCCTCCTCCTCCCTCCAGACAGTAGTCTCCTCCTCCTCCCTTCAGCCAGTAGTCTCCTCCTCCTCCTCCCTCCCTCGCTCCAGCCATTAGTCTCCTCCTCCCCCTCCAGCCAGTAGTCTCCTCCTCCTCCCTCCAGACAGTAGTCCACTCCTCCTCTCCCTCCCTCCCCCTCCAGCCAGTAGTCTCCTCCTCCTCCTCCCTCCCTCCAGCAGTAGACCCCTCCCTCCCTCCAGCCAGTAGTCTCTTCCCTCCTCCTCCCTCCCTCCCTCCAGCCACTAGTCTCCTCCTCCCCCCTCCAGCCAGTAGTCTCCTCCTCCTCCCTCCAGACAGTAGTCCACTCCTCCTCCTCCCTCCCTCCCTACAGCCAGTAGTCTCCTCCTCCTCCTCCCTCCCCCCTCCAGCCAGTAGATAATAAACACAAGTGAAATAAATAATAAAATATGTACAGTAAACATTACACTTACAACAGTTCCACAATAATAAAGACATGTCTAATGTCATATTGTGTCATATTGTGTCATACAGTGTTGTAATGATGTGTGAATAGTTACTGACACGTCCCCAGCTTCAGAGCACTGAGCAGAGAACTGAGCAGCTCTTCCCTGCCTTTTCAAGTCCCTCTTTAGTCTCCCTCCCCTGCCATCTCTAATCCCCCTCCCCTGTCCCTCCCAGGCGTGGCATGTTCACCCCAGAGGGGAGAGCTGTCAAGCAGGGTCCTGGAGGACAATACATCTCAATGAAACATGACTCCTCTGGTCCGTGCGTGCTGCTGCTAGGTACTGCTGCCCTCTGCTGGTGAGGACTGCTGCCCTCTGATGGTGAGGTCTGCTGCCCTCTAATGGTGAGGACTGCTGCCCTCTGCTGGTGAGGACTGCTGCCCTCTGCTGGTGAGGACTGCTGCCCTCTGCTGTTGAGGACTGCTGCCCTCTGTTTCTAGGTGCTGCTGCCCTCTGTTTCTAGGTGCTGCTGCCCTCTGTTTCTAGGTGCTGCTGCCCTCTGCTGGTGAGGACTGCATCCCTCTGCTGGCGTGGACTGCATCCCTCTGCTGGTGAGGACTGCATCCCTCTGCTGGTGAGGACTGCTGCCCTCTGCTGGGGAGGACTGCTTCCCTCTGCTGGTGAGGATTGCTAACCTCTGCTGGTGAGGATTGCTGCCCTCTGCTGGTGAGGATTGCTAACCTCTGCTGGTGAGGATTGCTGCCCTCTGTTTCTAGGTGCTGCTTCCCTCTGTTTCTAGGTGCTGCTGCCCTCTGCTGGTGAGGACTGCTGCCCTCTGTTTCTAGGTGCTGCTGCCCTCTGCTGGTGAGGACTGCTGCCCTCTGTTTCTAGGTGCTGCTGCCCTCTGCTGGTGAGGACTGCTGCCCTTTGTTTCTAGGTGCTGCTGCCCTCTGCTGGTGAGGACTGCTGCCCTCGGTTTCTAGGTGCTGCTGCCCTCTGCTGGTGAGGACTGCTGCCCTCTGTTTCTAGGGGCTGCTGCCCTCTGCTGGTGAGGACTGCTGCCCTTTGTTTCTAGGTGCTGCTGCCCTCTGCTGGTGAGGACTGCTGCCCTCGGTTTCTAGGTGCTGCTGCCCTCTGTTTCTAGGTGCTGCTGCCCTCTGTTTCTAGGTGTTGCTGCCCTCTGCTGGTGTGGACTGCATCCCTCTGCTGGTGAGGACTGCATCCCTCTGCTGGTGAGGACTGCTGCCCTCTGCTGGGGAGGACTGCTTCCCTCTGCTGGTGAGGATTGCTGCCCTCTGCTGGTGAGGATTGCTAACCTCTGCTGGTCAGGATTGCTGCCCTCTGTTTCTTGGTGCTGCTTCACTCTGTTTCTAGGTGCTGCTGCCCTCTGCTGGTGAGGACTGCTGCCCTCTGTTTCTAGGTGCTGCTGCCCTCTGCTGGTGAGGACTGCTGCCCTTTGTTTCTAGGTGCTGCTGCCCTCTGCTGGTGAGGACTGCTGCCCTCGGTTTCTAGGTGCTGCTGCCCTCTGTTTCTAGGTGCTGCTGCCCTATGTTTCTAGGTGCTGCTGCCCTCTGTTTCTAGGTGCTGCTGCCCTCTGTTTCTAGGTGTTGCTGCCCTCTGTTTCTAGGTGCTGATGCCCTCTGCTGGTGAAGACTGCTGCCCTCTGTTTCTAGGTGCTGCTGCCCTCTGTTTCTAGGTGCTGATGCCCTCTGCTGGTGAGGATTGCTGCCCTCTGTTTCTTGGTGCTGCTGCCCTCTGTTTCTAGGTGCTGCTGCCCTCTGTTTCTAGGTGCCTCTGTCCTCTTCTGGTGAGGACTGCTGTACTCTGTTTCTAGGTGCTGCTGCCCTCTGCTGGTGAGGACTGCTGCCCCTGTTTCTAGGTGCTGCTGCCCTCTGTTTCTAGGTGCTGCTGCCGTCTGTTTCTAGGTGCTACTGCCCTCTGTTTCTAGGTGCTGCTCCCCTCTGTTTCTAGGTGCTGCTGCCCTCTGTTTCTAGGTGCTGCTGCCCTCTGTTTCTAGGTGCTGCTCCCCTCTGTTTCTAGGTGCTGCTGCCCTCTGCTGGTGAGGACTGCTGCCCTCTGTTTCTAGGTGCTGCTGCCTTCTGTTTCTAGGTGCTGCTGCCCTCTGTTTCTAGGTGTTGCTGCCCTCTGCTGGTGAGGACTGCTGCCCTCTGCTGGTGAGGACTGCTGCCCTCTGATGGTGAGGACTGCTGCCCTCTGCTGTTGAGGACTGCTGCCCTCTGCTGGTGAGGACTGCTGCCCTCTGCTGTTGAGGATTGTTGCCCTCTGTTTCTAGGTGCTGCTGCCCTCTGTTTCTAGGTGCTGCTGCCCTCTGTTTCTAGGTGCTACAGCCCTCTGCTGGTGAGGACTGCATCCCTCTGCTGGTGAGGATTGCTGCCCTCTGCTGGTGAGGATTGCTGCCCTCTGCTGGTGAGGATTGCTAACCTCTGCTGGTGAGGACTGCTGCCCTCTGTATCTAGGTGCTGCTGCCCTCTGCTGGTGAGGACTGCTGCCCTCTGTTTCTAAGTGCTGCTGCCCTCTGTTTCTAGGTGCTGCTGCCCTCTGTTTCTAGGTGCTGCTGCCCTCTGTTTCTAGGTGCTGCTGCCCTCTGCTGGTGAGGACTGCTGCCCTCTGTTTCTAGGTGCTGCTGCCCTCTGTTTCTAGGTGCTGCTGCCCTCTGTTTCTAGGTGCTGCTGCCCTCTGCTGGTGAGGTCTGCTGCCCTCTGTTTCTAGGTGCTGCTGCCTTCTGTTTCTAGGTGCTGCTGCCCTCTGTTTCTAGGTGTTGCTGCCCTCTGCTGGTGAGGACTGCTGCCTTCTGCTGGTGAGGACTGCATCCCTCTGCTGGTGAGGACTGCTGCCCTCTGCTTGTGAGGACTGCTGCCCTCTGCTTGTGAGGACTGCTGCCCTCTGCTGTTGAGGACTGCTGCCCTCTGCTGGTGAGGACTGCTGCCCTCTGCTGTTGAGGATTGCTGCCCTCTGTTTCTAGGTGCTGCTGCCCTCTGTTTCTAGGTGCTGCTGCCCTTTGTTTCTAGGTGCTGCTGCCCTCTGCTGGTGAGGACTGCTGCCCTCTGTTTCTAGGTGCTACTGCCCTCTGCTGGTGAGGACTGCATCCCTCTGCTGGTGAGGACTGCATCCCTCTGCTGGTGAGGACTGCATCCCTCTGCTGGTGAGGACTGCATCCCTCTGCTGGTGAGGACTGCTGCCCTCTGCTGGGGAGGACTGCTTCCCTCTGCTGGTGAGGATTGCTGCCCTCTGCCGGTGAGGATTGCTAACCTCTGCTGGTGAGGATTGCTGCCCTCTGTTTCTAGGTGCTGCTTCCCTCTGTTTCTAGGTGCTGCTGCCCTCTGCTGGTGAGGACTGCTGCCCTCTGTTTCTAGGTGCTGCTGCCCTCTGCTGGTGAGGACTGCTGCCCTCTGTTTCTAGGTGCTGCTGCCCTCTGCTGGTGAGGACTGCTGCCCTTTGTTTTTAGGTGCTGCTGCCCTCTGCTGGTGAGGACTGCTGCCCTCTGTTTCTAGGTGCTGCTGCCCTCTGTTTCTAGGTGTTGCTGCCCTCTGCTGGTGAGGACTGCTGCCCTCTGCTGGTGAGGACTGCTGCCCTCTGATGGTGAGGACTGCTGCCCTCTGCTGTTGAGGACTGCTGCCCTCTGTTTCTAGGTGCTGCTGCCCTCTGCTGGTGAGGACTGCTGCCCTCGGTTTCTAGGTGCTGCTGCCCTCTGTTTCTAGGTGCTGCTGCCCTATGTTTCTAGGTGCTGCTGCCCTCTGCTGGTGAGGACTGCTGCCCTCTGTTTCTAGGTGCTGCTGGCTTCTGTTTCTAGGTGCTGCTGCCCTCTGTTTCTAGGTGTTGCTGCCCTCTGTTTCTAGGTGCTGCTGCCCTCTGTTTCTAGGTGCTGCTGCCCTCTGTTTCTAGGTGCTGCTGCCCTCTGTTTCTAGGTGTTGCTGCCCTCTGCTGGTGAGGACTGCTGCCCTCTGTTTCTAGGTGCTGCTGCCCTCTGCTGGTGAGGACTGCTGCCCTCTGTTTCTAGGTGCTGCTGCCCTCTGCTGGTGAGGACTGCTGCCCCCTGTTTCTAGGTGCTGCTGCCGCCCTCTGCTGGTGAGGACTGCTGCCCTCTGTTTCTAGGTGCTGCTGCCCTCTGCTGGTGAGGACTGCTGCCCTCTGTTTCTAGGTGCTGCTGCCCTCTGCTGGTGAGGACTGCTGCCCTCTGTTTCTAGGTGCTGCTGCCCTCTGCTGGTGAGGACTGCTGCCCTCTGTTTCTAGGTGCTGCTGCCCTCTGCTGGTGAGGACTGCTGCCCTCTGTTTCTAGGTGCTGCTGCCCTCTGCTGGTGAGGATTGCTGCCCCCTGTTTCTAGGTGCTGCTGCCGCCCTCTGCTGGTGAGGATTGCTGCCCTCTTTTTCTAGGTGCTGCTGCCCTCTGTTTCTAGGTGCTGCTGCCCTGTTTTTCTAGGTGTTGCTGCCCTCTGCCGGTGAGGACTGCTGCCCTCTGTTTCAAGGTGCTGCTGCCCTCTGTTTCTAGGTGCTGCTGCCCTCTGTTTCTAGGTGCTGCTGCCCTCTCTTTCTAGCTGCTGCTGCCCTCTGCTGGTGAAGACTGCTGCCCTCTGTTTCTAGGTGCTGCTGCTCTCTGTTTCTAGGTGCTGCAGCCCTCTGCTGGTGAGGTCTGCTGCCCTCTGTTTCTAGCTGCTGCTGCCCTCTGTTTCTAGATGCTGCTGCCCTCTGTTTCTAGGTGCTGCTGCCCTCTGTTTCTAGGTGTTGCTGCCGTCTGTTTCTAGCTGCTGCTGCCCTCTGTTTCTAGATGCTGCTGCCCTCTGTTTCTAGGTGCTGCTGCCCTCTCTTTCTAGCTGCTGCTGCCCTCTGCTGGTGAAGACTGCTGCCCTCTGTTTCTAGGTGCTGCTGCTCTCTGTTTCTAGGTGCTGCAGCCCTCTGCTGGTGAGGTCTGCTGCCCTCTGTTTCTAGGTGCTGCAGCCCTCTGCTGGTGAGGTCTGCTGCCCTCTGTTTCTAGGTGCTGCTGCCCTCTGTTTGTAGGTTTTGCTGCCCTCTGTTTGTAGGTTTTGCTGCCCTCTGTTTGTAGGTGCTGCTGCCCTCTGTTTCTAGGTGCAGCTGCCCTCTGTTTCTACAGTACATCTCTGTATATATCTACAGTACATCTCTGTATATATCTACAGTACATCTCTGTATATATCTGCAGTATATCTACTATACATCTCTGTATGTATCTACAGTACATCTCTGTATATATCTACAGTACATCTCTATATATATCTACAGTATATCTCTGTATATATCTACAGTACATCTCTGTATATATCTACAGTACATCTCTGTATATATCTACAGTACATCTCTATATATATCTGCAGTATATCTACAGTACATCTCTATATATATCTACAGTACATCTCTGTATATATCTGCAGTATATCTGCAGTACATCTCTGTATATATCTGCAGTATATCTACAGTACACCTCTGTATATATCTACAGTACATCTCTGTATATATTTACAGTACATCTCTATATATATCTGCAGTATATCTGCAGTACATCTCTACATATATCTGCAGTATATCTACAGTACATCTCTGTATATATCTACAGTACATCTCTGTATATATCTGCAGTACATCATTATATATATCTGCAGTATATCTACAGTACATCTCTGTATATATCTGCAGTACATCATTATATATATCTGCAGTATATCTACAGTACATCTCTGTTTATATCTGCAGTACATCTCTGTATATATCTGCATTATATCTACAGTACATCTCTGTTTATATCTGCAGTATATCTACAGTACATCTCTGTATATATCTGCAGTACATCTCTATATATATCTGCAGTATATCTGCAGTACATCTCTGTATATATCTGCAGTACATCTCTGTATATATCTGCAGTATATCTGCAGTACATCTCTGTATATATCTGCAGTACATCTCTGTATATATCTACAGTACATCTCTATATATATCTGCAGTATATCTGCAGTACATCTCTGTATATATCTACAGTACATCTCTATATATATCTGCATTATATCTACAGTACATCTCTGTTTATATCTGCAGTATATCTACAGTACATCTCTGTATATATCTGCAGTACATCTCTATATATATCTGCAGTATATCTACAGTACATCTCTGTATATATCTACAGTACATCTCTGTATATATCTACAGTACATCTCTGTATATATCTGCAGTATATCTGCAGTACATCTCTCTATATATCTGCAGTATATCTGCAGTACATCTCTATACATATCTGCAGTATATCTACAGTACATCTCTGTATATATCTACAGTACATCTCTGTATATATCTGCAGTATATCTGCAGTACATCTCTATACATATCTGCAGTACATCTCTATATATATCTGCAGTATATCTGCAGTACATCTCTATATATATCTGCAGTATATCTACAGTACATCTCTGTATATATCTACAGTACATCTCTGTATATATCTACAGTACATCTCTGTATATATCTGCAGTACATCTCTATATATATCTGCAGTATATCTACAGTACATCTCTGTATATAACTGCAGTACATCTCTATATATATCTGCAGTATATCTGCAGTACATCTCTATATATATCCGCAGTATATCTGCAGTAGTTCTCTATATATATCTGCAGTATATCTGCAGTACATCTCTGTATATATCTACAGTACATCGCTACAAATATTGCAGTATATCTACAGTACATCTCTGTATGTATCTACAGTACATCTCTGTATATATCTACCATACATCTCTGTATATATCTGCAGTATATCTACAGTACATCTCTATAAATACTGCAGTATATCTACAGTACATCTCTGTATATATCTACAGTACATCTCTGTATATATCTACAGTACATCTCTATAAATATTGCAGTATATCTACAGTACATCTCTGTGTATATCTGCAGTATATCTACAGTACATCTCTATAAATACTGCAGTATATCTACAGTACATCTCTATAAATACTGCAGTATATCTACAGTACATCTCTATATATATCTACAGTACATCTCTATAAATACTGCAGTATATCTACAGTACATCTCTATAAATATTGCAGTACATCTACAGTACATCTCTGTATATATCTTCAGTATATCTACAGTACATCTCTATAAATACTGCAGTAAATCTACAGTACATCTCTATAAATACTGCAGTATATCTACAGTACATCTCTATATATATCTACAGTACATCTCTATAAATACTGCAGTATATCTACAGTACATCTCTATAAATATTGCAGTACATCTACAGTACATCTCTGTATATATCTTCAGTATATCTACAGTACATCTCTATAAATATTGCAGTACATCTACAGTACATCTCTATATATATCTGCAGTATATCTACAGTACATCTCTATATATATCTACAGTACATCTCTGTATATATCTGCAGTATATCTACAGTACATCTCTGTATATATCTACAGTACATCTCTATAAATACTGCAGTAAATCTACAGTACATCTCTGTATATATCTACAGTATATCTACAGTACATCTCTATAAATACTGCAGTAAATCTACAGTACATCTCTATAAATACTGCAGTAAATCTACAGTACACGGTGGTAGATTAAACAACAATGTTCTTCAGCCAGATGGTTACGTAACGGTATTGTAACGTAATGTTATTGTGGCGGCTGATTTTCTCCTGTCCTTGATAACCCTCACTCTGGCAGAGGACAGATGACCCATGATTAATCCCTGTTCCACATATGACTTTGAAAACAATCAATATTGCGTTGGGTGGGTATAGGTTCTAGGTTCTAGGTAACTCTAACCCTGACCCTGACAGAGGACAGATTAACCACGATTAATCCCTGTAGGTGGGTGTGTAACTCTAACCCTGCAGAGATATGACTACGGCCAGGTTCTATACACGTGAACTACTGGTTTATGGTCAATGTGTTACAGCCTGTCCCCATCCTAACTCTATGGTGATGTGTTATAGCCTGTCCCCATCCTAACTCTATGGTGATGTGTTATAGCCTGTCCCCATCCTAACTCTATGGTGATGTGTTATAGCCTGTCCCCATCCTAACTCTATGGTGATGTGTTATAGCCTGTCCCCATCCTAACTCTATGGTGATGTGTTATAGCCTGTCCCCATCCTAACTCTATGGTGATGTGTTATAGCCTGTCCCCATCCTAACTCTATGGTGATGTGTTATAGCCTGTCCCCATCCTAACTCTATGGTGATGTGTTATAGCCTGTCCCCATCCTAACTCTATGGTGATGTGTTATAGCCTGTCCCCATCCTAACTCTATGGTGATGTGTTATATGGTATAGAGTTACTACATAGTTACTATATATTTACCATAGAGTTACTACATAGTTACCATAGAGTTACTATATATTTACCATATAGTTACTATATATTTACCATAGAGCTACTATATAGTTACCATAGAGTTACTATATATTTACCATAGAGTTACTATATATTTACCATAGAGTTACTACTTAGTTACCTTAGTAAATTAGTAAACTATATAGTAACTATATGGTAAATATATAGTAACTCTATGGTAAATATATAGTAACTATATGGTAAATATATAGTAACTCTATGGTAAATATATAGTAACTCTATGGTAACTATGTAGTAACTCTATAGTAACTCTATGGTAACTCTATGGTAACTATGTAGTAACTCTATGGTAACTCTATAGTAACTCTATGGTAACTATGTAGTAACTCTATGGTAACTCTATAGTAACTCTATGGTAACTATGTAGTAACTCTATGGTAACTATGTAGTAACTCTATGGTAACTATATAGTAACTCTATGGTAACTATATAGTAACTCTATGGTAAATATATAGTAACTCTATGGTAAATATATAGTAACTCTATGGTAACTCTATAGTAACTCTATGGTAACTCTATAGTAACTCTATAGTGACTCTATGGAAACTATGTAATAACTCTATGGTAACTCTATGGTAAATATAAAGTAACTCTATGGTAACTATATGGTAACTCTATGGTAAATATATAGTAACTCTATGGTAACTCTATAGTAACTCTATGGTAAATATATAGTAACTCTATGGTAAATATATAGTAACTCTATGGTAACTCTATAGTAACTCTATGGTAAATATATAGTAACTCTATGGTAAATATATAGTAACTCTATGGTAACTATATAGTAACTCTTTGGTAAATATATAGTAACTCTATGGTAAATATATAGTAACTCTATGGTAAATATAAAGTAACTCTATGGTAACTATATAGTAACTCTATGGTAAATATATAGTAACTCTATGGTAACTCTATGGTAAATATAAAGTAACTCTATGGTAACTCTATGGTAACTCTATAGTAACTCTATGGTAACTCTATAGTAACTCTATGGTAACTCTTGTCACGCCTTGGTCTTATTATTTTGTGTTTTCTTTAATTATTTGTTCAGGCCAGGGTGTGACATGGGTTTATTGTGTTGTCGTATTGGGGTTTTTGTAGGCATTGGGATTGTGGCTGATTAGGGGTGTGTCTAGCATAGGTTTGGCTGCCTGAGGCGGTTCTCAATCAGAGTCAGGTGATTCTCGTTGTCTCTGATTGGGAACCATATTTAGGTAGCCTGGGTTTCACTGTGTATTTTGTGGGTGATTGTTCCTGTCTCTGTGTAGTGTTCACCAGATAGGCTGTAATTAGGTTTTCACGTTTCGTTTGTTGTTTTGTATTTATTTAGTTATTTCATGTATCGCTATTTTTTCATTAAAGAACATGAGTAACCACCACGCTGCATTTCGGTCCGACTCTCCTTCAACAGACGAACGCCATAGTAACTCTATGGTAACTATATAGTAACTCTATGGTAACTCTATAGTAACTCTATGGTAACTATATAGTGACTATATGGTAAATACATAGTAACTCTATAGTAACTCTATGGTAACTCTATAGTAACTCTATAGTAACTAACTCTATAGTAACTCTATGGTAAATACATAGTAATTCTATGGTAACTCTATAGTAACTCTATGGTAACTATATAGTGACTATATGGTAAATACATAGTAACTCTATAGTAACTCTATGGTAACTCTATAGTAACTCTATAGTAACTAACTCTATAGTAACTCTATGGTAAATACATAGTAATTCTATGGTAACTCTATAGTAACTCTATGGTAACTATATAGTGACTCTATGGTAAATACATGGTAACTCTATAGTAACTCTTTGGTAACTATATAGTAACTCTATGGTAAATACATAGTAACTCTATAGTAACTCTATGGTAACTATATAGTGACTCTATGGTAAATACATGGTAACTCTATAGTAACTCTATGGTAACTATATAGTAACTCTATGGTAAATACATAGTAACTCTATAGTAACACTATGGTAACTGTATAGTAACTCTATAGTAACTCTATGGTAACTATATAGTAATTCTATGGTAACTATATAGTAACTCTATGGTAAATACATAGTAACTCTATAGTAACTCTATGGTAACTATATAGTAATTCTATGGTAACTATATAGTGACTCTATGGTAAATACATAGTAACTATATAGTAACTCTATGGTAACTAAGTAGTAACTCTAATTCTATGGTAACTCTATAGTAACTCTATGGTAAATATATAGTAACTCTATGGTAACTCTATAGTAACTCTATGGTAACTATGTAGTAACTCTATAGTAACTCTATGGTAAATACATAGTAACTCTATAGTAACACTATGGTAACTGTATAGTAACTCTATGGTAAATATATAGTAACTCTATGGTAACTCTATAGTAACTCTATGGTAACTATGTAGTAACTCTATAGTAACTCTATGGTAAATACATAGTAACTCTATAGTAACACTATGGTAACTGTATAGTAACTCTATGGTAACTAAGTAGTAACTCTAATTCTATGGTAACTCTATAGTAACTCTATAGTAACTCTGTGGTAACTATGTAGTAACTCTATGGTAACCCTATGGTAACGCTATAGTAACTATATGGTAACTCTATAGTAACTCTATGGTAACTATGTAGTAACTCTATGCTAACTATATAGTAACTCTATGGTAAATACATAGTAACTCTATAGGAACACTATGGTAACTGTATAGTAACTCTATGGTAACTAAGTAGTAACTCTAATTCTATGGTAACTCTATAGTAACTATATAGTAACTCTGTGGTAACTATGTAGTAACTCTATAGTAACTCTGGTAACTCTATAGTAACTCTATGGTAACTCTATAGTAACTCTATGCTAAATACATAGTAACTCTATAGTAACTCTATGGTAACTCTATAGTAACTCTATGGTAACTCTATAGTAACTCTATGGTAACTCTATAGTAACTCTATAGTAACTAACTCTATAGTAACTCTATGGTAACTCTATAGTAACTCTATGGTAACTCTATAGTAACTATATGGTAAATACATGGTAACTCTATAGTAACTCTATGGTAACTATATAGTAACTCTATGGTAAATACATAGTAACTCTATAGTAACACTATGGTAACTGTATAGTAACTCTATAGTAACTCTATGGTAACTATATAGTAATTCTATGGTAACTATATAGTAACTCTATGGTAAATACATAGTAACTCTATAGTAACTCTATGGTAACTATATAGTAATTCTATGGTAACTATATAGTGACTCTATGGTAAATACATAGTAACTATATAGTAACTCTATGGTAACTAAGTAGTAACTCTAATTCTATGGTAACTCTATAGTAACTCTATGGTAAATATATAGTAACTCTATGGTAACTCTATAGTAACTCTATGGTAACTATGTAGTAACTCTATAGTAACTCTATGGTAAATACATAGTAACTCTATAGTAACACTATGGTAACTGTATAGTAACTCTATGGTAAATATATAGTAACTCTATGGTAACTCTATAGTAACTCTATGGTAACTATGTAGTAACTCTATAGTAACTCTATGGTAAATACATAGTAACTCTATAGTAACACTATGGTAACTGTATAGTAACTCTATGGTAACTAAGTAGTAACTCTAATTCTATGGTAACTCTATAGTAACTCTATAGTAACTCTGTGGTAACTATGTAGTAACTCTATGGTAACCCTATGGTAACGCTATAGTAACTATATGGTAACTCTATAGTAACTCTATGGTAACTATGTAGTAACTCTATGCTAACTATATAGTAACTCTATGGTAAATACATAGTAACTCTATAGGAACACTATGGTAACTGTATAGTAACTCTATGGTAACTAAGTAGTAACTCTAATTCTATGGTAACTCTATAGTAACTATATAGTAACTCTGTGGTAACTATGTAGTAACTCTATAGTAACTCTGGTAACTCTATAGTAACTCTATGGTAACTCTATAGTAACTCTATGCTAAATACATAGTAACTCTATAGTAACTCTATGGTAACTCTATAGTAACTCTATGGTAACTCTATAGTAACTCTATGGTAACTCTATAGTAACTCTATAGTAACTAACTCTATAGTAACTCTATGGTAACTCTATAGTAACTCTATGGTAACTCTATAGTAACTATATGGTAAATACATAGTAACTCTATAGTAACTCTATGGTAACTCTATAGTAACTCTATGGTAACTCTATAGTAACTCTATGGTAACTCTATAGTAACTCTATAGTAACTAACTCTATAGTAACTCTATGGTAACTCTATAGTAACTCTATGGTAACTCTATAGTAACTCTATGGTAACTCTATAGTAACTCTATGGTAACTCTATAGTAACTCTATGGTAACTCTATAGTAACTCTATGGTAACTCTATAGTAACTCTATAGTAACTCTATGGTAACTCTATAGTAACTCTATGGTAACTCTATAGTAACTCTATGGTAACTCTATAGTAACTCTATGGTAACTCTATAGTAACGGCAAACGGCGCTAAATGTTTACCCGTGTATTAAGTGATCACTACATCATTGGCAGTGTTGGTTAAGGTTGAGGGAGGCAGTGATGGTGAAGGTTGAGGGAGGCAGTGATGGTGAAGGTTGAGGGAGGCAGTGATGGTGGAGGTTGAGGGAGGCAGTGATGGTGGAGGTTGAGGGAGGCAGTGCTGGTGGAGGTTGAGGGAGGCAGTGATGGTGGAGGTTGAGGGAGGCAGTGATGGTGGAGGTTGAGGGAGGCAGTGTTGGTGAAGGTTGAGGGAGGCAGTGTTGGTGGAGGTTGAGGGAGTCAGTGTTGGTGAAGGTTAGTGTTGAGGGAGGCAATGCTGGTGGAGGTCGAGGGAGGCAGTGCTGGTGGAGGTTGAGGGAGGCAGTGTTGGTGAAGGTTGAGGGAGGCAGTGATGGTGAAGGTTTAGGGAGGCAGTGTTGGTGAAGGTTGAGGGAGGCAGTGTTGGTGAAGGTTTAGGGAGGCAGTGTTGGTGAAGGTTGAGGAAGGCAGTGTTGGTGAAGGTTTAGGGAGGCAGTGTTGGTGAAGGTTGAGGGAGGCAGTGCTGGTGAAGGTTATTATTGAGGGAGGCAGTGATGGTGGAGGTTGAGGGAGGCAGTGCTGGTGGAGGTTATTATTGAGGGAGGCAGTGATGGTGGAGGTTATTATTGAGGGAGGGAGTGATGGTGGAGGTTACTGTTGAGGGAGGCAGTGCTGGTGGAGGTTAGTGTTGAGGGAGGCAGTGCTGGTGGAGGTTATTTTTGAGGGAGGCAGTGATGGTGGAGGTTATTATTGAGGGAGGCAGTGATGGTGGAGGTTGAGGGAGGCAGTGCTGGTGGAGGTTAGTGTTGAGGGAGGCAGTGATGGTGGAGGTTATTATTGAGGGAGGCAGTGATGGTGGAGGTTATTATTGAGGGAGGCAGTGATGGTGGAGGTTATTATTGAGGGAGGGAGTGATGGTGGAGGTTATTATTGAGGGAGGCATGCTGGTGGATGTTGAGGGAGGCATTGCTGGTGAAGGTTGAGGGAGGCAGTGCTGGTGGAGGTTAGTGTTGAGGAGGCAGTGCTGGTGAAGGTTTAGGGAGGCAGTGATGGTGGAGGTTGAGGGAGGCAGTGCTGGTGGAGGTTATTATTGAGGGAGGGAGTGATGGTGGAGGTTATTATTGAGGGAGGGAGTGATGGTGGAGTTTATTATTGAGGGAGGCAGGGATGGTGGAGGTTGAGGGAGGCATTGCTGGTGAAGGTTGAGGGAGGCAGTGCTGGTGGAGGTTAGTGTTGAGGGAGGCAGTGCTGGTGAAGGTTTAGGGAGGCAGTGATGGTGGAGGTTGAGGGAGGCAGTGCTGGTGGAGGTTATTATTGAGGGAGGGAGTGATGGTGGAGGTTATTATTGAGGGAGGGAGTGATGGTGGAGTTTATTATTGAGGGAGGCAGGGATGGTGGAGGTTGAGGGAGGCATTGCTGGTGGAGGTTAGTGTTGAGGGAGGCAGTGTTGGTGGAGGTTGAGGGAGGCAGTGTTGGTGAAGGTTGAGGGAGGCAGTGTTGGTGAAGGTTGAGGGAGGCAGTGATGGTGAAGGTTTAGGGAGGCAGTGTTGGTGAAGGTTGAGGGAGGCAGTGTTGGTGAAGGTTTAGGGAGGCAGTGTTGGTGAAGGTTGAGGGAGGCAGTGTTGGTGAAGGTTTAGGGAGGCAGTGTTGGTGAAGGTTGAGGGAGGCAGTGCTGGTGAAGGTTATTATTGAGGGAGGCAGTGATGGTGGAGGTTGAGGGAGGCAGTGCTGGTGGAGGTTATTATTGAGGGAGGCAGTGATGGTGGAGGTTAGTATTGAGGGAGGGAGTGATGGTGGAGGTTACTGTTGAGGGAGGCAGTGCTGGTGGAGATTAGTGTTGAGAGAGGCAGTGCTGGTGGAGGTTATTTTTGAGGGAGGCAGTGATGGTGGAGGTTATTATTGAGGGAGGCAGTGATGGTTGAGGGAGGCAGTGCTGGTGGAGGTTAGTGTTGAGGGAGGCAGTGATGGTGGAGGTTATTATTGAGGGAGGCAGTGATGGTGGAGGTTGAGGGAGGCATTGCTGTGTTTTTAATCTGGCATCTGGACCTGAGTAAAAGTGGTCATAGTTTTAGATTGTGAAGATCAAAATGATGTGATGTTGATAGCGATCATCTAAAATCTGCTGTGGCACTAATTGGATTGTAGAAACAGTACAGGGTTGCGTAAGAACTTATGAAAAGATTGCTAGAGACGAAAGATTCTTAGAAAATAATGATTTGTGTGTGTTTGAGAGAGAGAGAAAGGCAGAGAGATCAAGAGGAGAGGGGGAGATAAAGAGAGAGACAGAGAGAGAGACAGAGAGAGAGAGAGAGACAGAGAGAGAGAGAGAGAGAGAGAGAGAGAGAGAGGTGGGGGACAGAGAGAGAGAGAGAGAGAGAGAGAGAGAGAGGGGTGGGGGACAGAGAAAGATAGAGAAAGAGGATCTGGCTAATACCAATTAGGATATGGCAAAACATACTTGAATCAGTTATGGAACCCATTGCCCTTAATGGTTGTGAGATCTGGGGTCCACTCATCAACCAAGAATTCACAAAATGGGTCAAACACCAAATTGAGTCTCTGCAAAAATATCCTCTGTGTACAACGTAAAACATCAAATAATGCATGCAGAGCAGAATTAGGTCAAT
>NC_056442.1:57589985-57594985 GCF_018296145.1 Oncorhynchus tshawytscha | reverse complement strand
CTCTTGTGTCTAACAGCAGACATGTCTACAGGAGGAGTACACCGTGGCTTCCTCAAAAAATATGGTAAGACTGACAGTCTTCTAATGGTTGTAACGGTGTAGGCTGTCTGGCTTGGAATAGAGGGATGAACTTGTTTTACTGTGCTACACAAAAAATAAAAAAATATTTGATTTTAAATGCTTTGATACATGTTTAGGGATGACATTTATAACAATATAATATAATATATAACAATATAACAGTTTGTCTAATTCAGCTTTTTTTGATAATGTATTGGGGGAGGCAGTGAACTGAACTGAACTCTATCAGAGATTCAGTATCCCAAATAGACCTCAAAATAGACCTCGTACTTTCCAGTGTCTGTAATCTAGGTGCTACGTGGATGATGTGAAACCAAGTAGGAAGTGTTGACGCTACAGATGTCTTGAACAGATACATACTGTACCTGCTGTAAAATAACCAAGTCAAGTGATTAGATTCAACTCACGTTATATTATTTCAACCTATTAGTTAGAACTGTTTATTACTAATCTGTAAATAAACTACCAATATAAACTAAATTCTCCATGAAGTACCGTTGAATGAAAGTAATCGTTATCTGTTTGTTCTGATGGTCTGATGGTCTGGTGGACTGGTGGTCTGGTGGTCTGATGGTCTGATGGTCTGGTGGTCTGATGGTCTGGTGGTCTGGTGGTCTGGTGGTCTGATGGTCTGGTGGTCTGATGGTCTGATGGTCTGGTGGTCTGGTGTGGTGGTCTGTTGGTCTGGTGGTCTGATGGTCTGATGGTCTGGTGGTCTGATGGTCTGATGGTCTGGTGGTCTGATGGCCTGGTGGTCTGATGGTCTGGTGGTCTGATGGTCTGATTGTCTGGGTGGTCAGGTGGTCTGATGGTCTGGTGGTCTGATGGTCTGGTCTGGTCTGATGGTCTGATTGTCTGGTGGTCTGGTGGTCTGATGGTCTCCCAGGTAGATTGTTCTACTACTTGTTGCGTCTGTCGTAGTGGATACATTGTATCCGTGCTGCTGTGATGTGTAGGTGATGCAACGCTGCTGTGTGTGTGTGTGTGTGTGTGTGTGTGTGTGTGTGTGTGTGTGTGTGTGTGTGTGTGTGTGTGTGTGTGTGTGTGTCTCGGATTATCCCCACATCTCTCAGGATAATCCACATGATGATCCCCACACCTCTCAGGATAATCCATCTGTTTCACTCTAATAATCCCTGGTATTCTCCTCCTTCTCCGTCAGCCTAACACATTCTCTGGGTCCACATCCATATATTATTATTATTAACACAGAGGCTGGCTGGCTGGCTGGCTGGCTGGTCCTGATAATGTCTCTGAAGGACAGAGACACAGAGATATTATAGCTACCTGGGTGATTCTCATGAAACTGGCACTTCACACCAATGTTGTTGTTTTTTTTTAAGACAAAAAAAAGGTTTGAATTTAAAAAATGACTATTTCCAATGTACTTCCTCTTGGATCTCAGGATTGGGATCTGGATTGGGATCTGGATTGGGATCTGGATTGGGATCTGGATTGGGATCTGGATTGCGATCTGGATTGGGATCTGGATTGCGATCTGGATTGGGATCTGGATTGGGATCTGGATTGGGATCTGGATTGGGATCTGGATTGGGATCTGGATTGGGATCTGGATTGGGATCTGGATTGGGATCTGGATTGGGATCTGGATTGGGATCTGGATTGGGATCTGGATTGGGATCTGGATTGGGATCTGGATTGGGATCTGGATTGGGATCTGTATTGATTGGATTGGGATCTGGATTGGGATCTGTATTGATTGGATTGGGATCTGTATTGATTGGTTTGGGATCTGGATTGGGATCTGGATTGATTGGATTGGGATCTGGATTGGGATCTGTATTGATTGGTTTGGGATCTGGATTGGGATCTGGATTGATTGGATTGGGATCTGGATTGGGATCTGTATTGATTGGATTGGGATCTGGATTGGGATCTGGATTGATCTATTTCATAATTATTGTTATGTTTATTGATTCAACATTTTATCACAACTACGAACAAAGTCCAAAAAAAGTAATAAAAACAAAAACGATTATTTTTTATATACATTGGTCACCTAATGAAAAGAAAGAGTTAAACACTAAAAACAAATATATTTACAATTAAAATTATAACAAATATTTTGTTATTTATTTCATTACCGCAACAAAAACCTTTTCTGAATACTTTCTTTCTGTCATAATTACTTAGGTATATATATGTTATTTTTATGTACACATATTTGAATAATGAACAAAAGACACAAAATCAGATTAAGCCGAAACTAAATATTGGTGTATTAAGGTAATGATTTCAGACATGAGAACGCATGTTGTATAGTGTGCCATTAAAAGACTGAACTCCATCAGAGATTCAGTAACCCAATACATTATCAAACTGAACTGTACTGAACTCTATCAGAGATTCAGTAACCCAATACATTATCAAACTGAACTGAACTCTATCAGAGATTTAATAACCCAATACATTATCAAACTATACTGAAGTCCATCAGAGATTCAGTAACTCAATACATTATCAAACCGAACTGAACTCTATCAGAGATTTAATAACCCAATACATTATCAAACTGAACTGTACTGAACTCTATCAGAGATTCAGTATTCCAAATCATAGAATTGTGTCATTTGTTAATCCCAGATGATGTGCATAATACTAAACTCACTGATCTTAATGCAATTGACAAGAATAATATTTGTAATATAATGTATTCGGACCAGTGTTGGGGGTAATGCGTTTCAAAAGTAACGCATAACAGTAATCATTTTACATCAATCGCACCAGAGGGCTTTACGGTCTAGTGGAGGGTGTGCTTTCTAGAACCCATAAAGGACTTTACGGTCTAGTGGAGGGTGTGCTTTCTAGAACCCATAGAGGACTTTACGGTCTGGTGGAGGGTGTGCTTTCTAGAACCCATAGAGGGCTTTACGGTCTAGTGGAGGGTGTGCTTTCTAGAACCCATAGAGGACTTTACGGTCTGGTGGAGGGTGTGCTTTCTAGAACCCATAGAGGGCTTTACGGTCTAGTGGAGGGTGTGCTTTCTAGAACCCATAGAGGACTTTACGGTCTAGTGGAGGGTGTGCTTTCTAGAACCCATAGAGGACTTTACGGTCTAGTGGAGGGTGTGCTTTCTAGAACCCATAGAGGGCTTTACGGTCTAGTGGAGGGTGTGCTTTCTAGATAATCGTCGCTATGCAACCAGCAATGGCGGCTGGAGAGAAAGATTTTGTATGAAAAGAAAGGACATCTGTACAGAGGTTGAGCTTATACTAAGCTGTGCAACATAAGACATTTCATAGGATTACACATAAATATAAAGGCTGAAGGGATTTTTAAAAATTCATATATTTCATTATTCTAACTTCCCCACCGCGAGGGAAACTTCTGACAGTTATCAGACCCTCGGAAATGATTTCCCCATTCCATATGCTACAGAATTGTGGTTTATGCCCCAAGTCCAATTCGTGATAGGCATAATTATCCTAATATTACATTTTTATTTTCAAGATTTAAAAACGTGTAAACATGGTAACTGTAATCAGTTACGTTACCAGCAAAGATATTGTAATCGGATTACAGATACTTTTGAAAAGACTAGGTAATTACTTTCAAGTTCAAATTGTTTTTTCAATGACATTCAATTACGCATTGAAGAAATGTGCACACTTATTAAGTTTGTTCCAGCCTGAGTGAGTCTGACCACCAATCAGAGACCACTATGATGTCACACCAGATAGGTTTGATGGATCCTTTTTGTCTTCGTCTAATACCTTCCCAACCCTGACCCCCAGTACTCTAACTAGTAACCTTCCCAACCCTGACCCCCAGTACTCTAACTAGTAACCAACCCAGACCCCCAGTACTCTAACTAGTAACCTCCCCAACCCTGACCCCTAGTACTCTAACTAGTAACCTTCCCAACCCTGACCCCCAGTACTCTAACTAGTAATCAACCCAGACCCCCAGTACTCTAACTAGTAACCTCCCCAACCCTGACCCCTAGTACTCTAGTAACCTTCCCAACCCTGACCCCCAGTACTCTAACTAGTAACCTTCCCAACCCTGACCCCCAGTACTCTAACTAGTAACCAACCCAGACCCCCAGTACTCTAACTAGTAACCTCCCCAACCCTGACCCCTAGTACTCTAGTAACCTTCCCAACCCTGACCCCCAGTACTCTAACTAGTAACCTTCCCAACTCTGACCCCCAGTACTCTAACTAGTAACCTTCCCAACCCTGACACCCAGCACTCTAACTAGTAACCTTCCCAACCCTGACCCCAGCACTCTAACTAGTAACATTCCCAACCCAGACCCCTAGTACTCTAACTAGTAACCAACCCAGACCCCCAGTACTCTAACTAGTAACCTTCCCAACCCTGACCCCCAGCACTCTAACTAGTAACATTCCCAACCCAGACCCCTAGTACTCTAACTAGTAACCAACCCAGACCCCCAGTACTCTAACTAGTAACCTTCCCAACCCTGACCCCCAGCACTCTAACTAGTAACATTCCCAACCCAGACCCCTAGTACTCTAACTAGTAACCAACCCAGACCCCCACTACTCTAACTAGTAACCTTCCCAACCCTGACCCCCAGCACTCTAACTAGTAACCTTCCCAACTCTGACCCCCAGTACTCTAACTAGTAACCTTCCCAGTACTTTAACTAGTAACCATCCCAGTACTCTAACTAGTAACCTTCCCAACCCTGACCCCCAGTACTCTAACTAGTAATCAACCCAGACCCCCAGTACTCTAACTAGTAACCTCCCCAACCCTGACCCCTAGTACTCTAGTAACCTTCCCAACCCTGACCCCCAGTACTCTAACTAGTAACCTTCCCAACCCTGACCCCAGTACTCTAACTAGTAACCAACCCAGACCCCCAGTACTCTAACTAGTAACCTCCCCAACCCTGACCCCTAGTACTCTAGTAACCTTCCCAACCC
>NC_056442.1:57539985-57584985 GCF_018296145.1 Oncorhynchus tshawytscha | reverse complement strand
GACTGTATGTTATCTGGCTATAGACTGTAGGTTATCTGGCTATAGACTGTAGGTTATCTGACTATAGACTGTAGGTTATCTGGCTATAGACTGTAGGTTATCTGGCTATAGACTGTAGGTTATCTGGCTATAGACTGTAGGTTATCTGGCTATAGACTGTAGGTTATCTGGCTATAGACTGTATGTTATCTGGCTATAGACTGTAGGTTATCTGGCTATATACTGTATGTTATCTGGCTATAGACTGTAGGTTATCTGGCTATATACTGTATGTTATCTGGCTATAGACTGTAGGTTATCTGGCTATAGACTGTATGTTATCTGGCTATAGACTGTATGTTATCTGACTATAGACTGTATGTTATCTGGCTATAGACTGTAGGTTATCTGGCTATAGACTGTAGGCTTGTTCATTTATCAGACTAGATACTGTATGTTATCTGGCTATAGACTGTAGGCCTGTTCATTTATCTGACTAGATACTGTATGTTATCTGACTATATAGACTGTAGGCCTGTTCATTTATCAGACTAGATACTGTATGTTATCAGACTAGATACTGTTTGTTATCTGGCTATAGACTGTAGGCCTGTTCATTTATCTGACTATAGACTGTATGTTATCTGACTATAGACTGTAGGCCTGTTAATTTATCTGACTATAGACTATATGTTATCAGACTAGATAATGTATGTTATCTGGCTATAGACTGTAGGCCTGTTCATTTATCAGACTAGATACTGTGTGTTATCTGACTATAGACTGTAGGCTTGTTCATTTATCAGACTAGATACTGTATGTTATCTGGCTATAGACTGTAGGCTTGTTCATTTATCAGACTAGATACTGTATGTTATCTGGCTATAGACTGTAGGCTTGTTCATTTATCAGACTAGATACTGTATGTTATCTGGCTATAGACTGTAGGCTTGTTCATTTATCAGACTAGATACTGTATGTTATCTGACTATAGACTGTAGGCTTGTTCATTTATCTGACTAGATACTGCATGTTATCTGGCTATAGACTGTAGGCATGTTAATTTATCAGACTAGATACTGTATGTTATCTGGCTATTCTCCCTGCTATAGACTGTAGGCATGTTAATTTATCAGACTAGATACTGTATGTTATCTGACTAGATACTGTATGTTATCTGACTATAGACTGTAGGTTATCTGGCTATAGACTCTAGGCTTGTTCATTTATCAGACTAGATACTGTATGTTATCTGGCTATAGACTGTAGGCCTGTTCATTTATCTGACTATAGACTGTATGTTATCTGGCTATAGACTGTAGGTTATCAGACTAGATACTGTATGTTATCTGACTATAGACTGTAGGCTTGTTCATTTATCAGACTAGATACTGTATGTTATCTGACTATAGACTGTAGGCCTGTTCATTTATCAGACTAGATACTGTAGGTTATCTGACTATAGACTGTAGGCTTGTTCATTTATCAGACTAGATACTGTAGGTTATCTGGCTATAGACTGTAGGCTTGTTCATTTATCTGACTATAGACTGTATGTTATCTGACTATAGACTGTAGGCCTGTTCATTTATCTGACTATAGACTGTATGTTATCAGACTAGATACTGTATGTTATCTGGCTATAGACTGTAGGCCTGTTCATTTATCAGACTAGATACTGTATGTTATCTGGCTATAGACTGTAGGCCTGTTCATTTATCAGACTAGATACTGTATGTTATCTGACTAGATACTGTATGTTATCTGACTAGATACTGTAGGCCTGTTCATTTATCAGACTAGATACTGTATGTTATCTGACTATAGGCTGTAGGCTTGTTCATTTATCAGACTAGATACTGTATGTTATCTGACTAGATACTGTATGTTATCAGACTATAGGCTGTAGGCCTGTTCATTTATCAGACTAGATACTGTATGTTATCTGACTAGATACTGTATGTTATCTGACTATAGGCTGTAGGCCTGTTCATTTATCAGACTAGATACTGTATGTTATCTGACTAGATACTGTATGTTATCTGACTATAGACTGTAGGCCTGTTCATTTATCAGACTAGATACTGTATGTTATCTGGCTATAGACTGTATGTTATCTGACTATAGGCTGTAGGCCTGTTCATTTATCAGACTAGATACTGTAGGTTATCTGGCTATAGACTGTAGGCCTGTTCATTTATCAGACTAGATACTGTATGTTATCAGACTAGATACTGTATGTTATCTGGCTATAGACTTGTTCATTTATCAGACTAGATAATGTATGTTATCTGACTATAGACTGTAGGCTTGTTCATTTATCAGACTAGATACTGTATGTTATCTGGCTATAGACTGTAGGCCTGTTCATTTATCTGACTATATAGACTGTAGGCCTGTTCATTTATCTGACTAGACTGTATGTTATCTGGCTATAGACTGTAGGCCTGTTCATTTATCTGACTATAGACTGTATGTTATCAGACTAGATACTGTATGTTATCTGGCTGTAGGCTTGTTCATTTATCAGACTAGATACTGTATGTTATCTGGCTATAGACTGTATGTTATCTGACTATAGGCTGTAGGCTTGTTCATTTATCAGACTAGATACTGTATGTTATCAGACTAGATACTGTTTGTTATCTGGCTATAGACTGTAGGCCTGTTCATTTATCAGACTAGATACTGTATGTTATCTGACTATAGACTGTAGGCCTGTTAATTTATCTGACTATAGACTATTGTTATCAGACTAGATACTGTATGTTATCTGGCTATAGACTGTAGGCCTGTTCATTTATCAGACTAGATACTGTATGTTATCTGACTATAGACTGTAGGCTTGTTCATTTATCAGACTAGATACTGTATGTTATCTGGCTATAGACTGTAGGCTTGTTCATTTATCAGACTAGATACTGTATGTTATCTGGCTACAATAGACTGTAGGCTTGTTCATTTATCAGACTAGATACTGTATGTTATCTGGCTATGATAGACTGTAGGCTTGTTCATTTATCAGACTAGATACTGTATGTTATCTGGCTATAGACTGTAGGCTTGTTCATTTATCAGACTAGATACTGTATGTTATCTGGCTATAGACTGTAGGCATGTTATTTATCAGACTAGATACTGTATGTTATCTGGCTATAGACTGTAGGCATGTTATTTATCAGACTAGATACTGTATGTTATCTGACTAGATACTGTATTTATCTGACTAGAGACTGTATGTTATCTGACTATAGACTGTAGACTTGTTCATTTATCAGACTAGATACTGTATGTTATCTGGCTATAGACTGTAGGCCTGTTCATTTATCAGACTAGATACTGTATGTTATCTGACTATAGGCTGTAGGCTTGTTCATTTATCAGACTAGATACTGTATGTTATCTGACTATAGACTGTAGGCCTGTTCATTTATCAGACTAGATACTGTATGTTATCTGACTATAGACTGTAGGCCTGTTCATTTATCAGACTAGATACTGTATGTTATCTGACTATAGACTGTAGGCTTGTTCATTTATCAGACTAGATACTGTAGGTTATCTGGCTATAGACTGTAGGCTTGTTCATTTATCTGACTATAGACTGTATGTTATCTGACTATAGACTGTATGTTATCTGACTATAGACTGTATGTTATCAGACTAGATACTGTATGTTATCTGGCTATAGACTGTAGGCCTGTTCATTTATCTGACTAGATACTGTATGTTATCAGACTAGATACTGTATGTTATCTGGCTATAGACTGTAGGCCTGTTCATTTATCAGACTAGATACTGTATGTTATCTGGCTATAGACTGTAGGCCTGTTCATTTATCTGACTATAGACTGTATGTTATCTGGCTAGATACTGTATGTTATCTGACTAGATACTGTAGGCCTGTTCATTTATCAGACTAGATACTGTATGTTATCTGACTATAGGCTGTAGGCTTGTTCATTTATCAGACTAGATACTGTATGTTATCTGACTAGATACTGTATGTTATCAGACTATAGGCTGTAGGCCTGTTCATTTATCAGACTAGATACTGTATGTTATCTGACTAGATACTGTATGTTATCTGACTATAGGCTGTAGGCCTGTTCATTTATCAGACTAGATACTGTATGTTATCTGACTAGATACTGTATGTTATCTGACTATAGACTGTAGGCCTGTTCATTTATCAGACTAGATACTGTATGTTATCTGGCTATAGACTGTATGTTATCTGACTATAGGCTGTAGGCTTGTTCATTTATCAGACTAGATACTGTATGTTATCTGGCTATAGACTGTAGGCCTGTTCATTTATCAGACTAGATACTGTATGTTATCAGACTAGATACTGTATGTTATCTGGCTATAGACTTGTTCATTTATCAGACTAGATAATGTATGTTATCTGACTATATAGACTGTAGGCCTGTTCATTTATCAGACTAGATACTGTATGTTATCTGGCTATAGACTGTAGGCCTGTTCATTTATCAGACTAGATACTGTATGTTATCTGGCTATAGACTGTAGGCCTGTTCATTTATCTGACTATAGACTGTATGTTATCTGGCTATAGACTGTAGGCCTGTTCATTTATCTGACTATAGACTGTATGTTATCAGACTAGATACTGTATGTTATCTGGCTGTAGGCTTGTTCATTTATCAGACTAGATACTGTATGTTATCTGGCTATAGACTGTATGTTATCTGACTATAGGCTGTAGGCTTGTTCATTTATCAGACTAGATACTGTATGTTATCTGGCTATAGACTGTATGTTATCTGACTATAGGCTGTAGGCTTGTTCATTTATCAGACTAGATACTGTATGTTATCTGGCTATAGACTGTATGTTATCTGACTATAGACTGTAGGCCTGTTCATTTATCAGACTAGATACTGTATGTTATCTGGCTATAGACTGTATGTTATCTGACTATAGGCTGTAGGCTTGTTCATTTATCAGACTAGATACTGTATGTTATCTGGCTATAGACTGTAGGCCTGTTCATTTATCAGACTAGATACTGTAGGTTATCTGGCTATAGACTGTAGGCCTGTTCATTTATCAGACTAGATACTGTATGTTATCAGACTAGATACTGTATGTTATCTGGCTATAGACTTGTTCATTTATCAGACTAGATAATGTATGTTATCTGACTATAGACTGTAGGCTTGTTCATTTATCAGACTAGATACTGTATGTTATCAGACTAGATACTGTATGTTATCTGGCTATAGACTTGTTCATTTATCAGACTAGATAATGTATGTTATCTGACTATATAGACTGTAGGCCTGTTCATTTATCAGACTAGATACTGTATGTTATCAGACTAGATACTGTATGTTATCTGGCTATAGACTTGTTCATTTATCAGACTAGATAATGTATGTTATCTGACTATATAGACTGTAGGCCTGTTCATTTATCAGACTAGATACTGTATGTTATCAGACTAGATACTGTATGTTATCTGGCTATAGACTTGTTCATTTATCAGACTAGATAATGTATGTTATCTGACTATATAGACTGTAGGCCTGTTCATTTATCAGACTAGATACTGTATGTTATCAGACTAGATACTGTATGTTATCTGGCTATAGACTTGTTCATTTATCAGACTAGATAATGTATGTTATCTGACTATATAGACTGTAGGCCTGTTCATTTATCAGACTAGATACTGTAGGTTATCAGACTAGATACTGTATGTTATCAGACTATAGACTGTAGGCCTGTTCATTTATCTGACTAGATACTGTATGTTATCAGACTATAGACTGTAGGCCTGTTCATTTATCTGACTATAGACTGTATGTTATATTTAATATTATATGCTTTTATAGTAAGAAGAATATAATTGAACTTAGCTTAATAAAATATAAAGGATATTTTTCCCATTCAGTAGTGTGCACATATGAAGTGTCTGTGTTGAGCATAAGTGATCATTTGAAACAGGTCTTATACGCTAGATTTAGAGATATTAAACAACTTTAGTTGTAAATTATACAAACCTTTAGAATGTGATAGAAATCAAAATATATATCGGCTGCATGCTGGGACTATCGACTATTGATGATTTCAGTAAGTTTGCTGTGTGTTCCTTGCCTCAGGCTGCACAAGCTGTTCTCTCATCAAGTGATCACATTTTCACCCATCAGACTATTCTCAGTTGAATATTGTCTTTGCTAATATGTCAAATTAGTTTTGATTTATCAAATTTGGCAGGAACAGGGTCAAGAAGAAATACATGTCTTCAATAATGCACTGAAATAGTGACTGGAGGCCACTTTCCCGCCCGTTTATGTTTCCCTCACGTCTGATAGGCTACTCGGGTTATTTCGCTGCCACAACAGGTGTTATTCTGCCCAAACTCTGTATGCCATGGGCTCTCCAACCCTGTTCCTGCAGCTGCCCAGTGCTTCATTTAGGGAAACCAAATTAAATCTGTTCAGGAACATCCATAGTAACATGTTTTTACAACTAAACATATTTCCTTAAAGTGCCTCTCTCTGTGCGCTGGAGAAAAGAATGAAGGAGAGAGGAGGAGACGGAAACACACAGTGGTGAGATATTCTGTAGCTGAAGGTAATGTGTCGGCCAATAAGTTATAAAAAATATATTTTTAAAATCCCTATTACTAGGCTAATCAAAATCAAATACAAATTGTAGGAAAACTCAGAATAGGTGTATATATACTGAGATCATGTGACACTTATATTGCACACAGGTAGACTTTATTTAACTAATGATGTGTCTTCTGAAGGTAATTGGTTGCACCAGATCTTATTTAGGGGCTTCATAGCAAAGGGGGTAAATACATACACACACACCAGTTTTCCGTTTTTAATTATTTTTAATTTTTTGAAAATACATTCTTTTGTTCTTCATTTCACTTCACCAGTTTGAACTATTTTGTGTTTGTCCATTACATGAAATCCAAATAAAAATCCATTTAAATTACAGGTTATAGAACAACAAAATAGGAAAAAACGCCAAGGGGGTGAATACCTTTGCAAGGCCCTGTATGTCCAGATGATTATGGCTGCTGTCATGTCTAATCTAACAAAACTTGTCAGTTTTGATCTTACCCGGGTTTCAGTCTAGACTGAAGGTCTGATCGGTAAACATTACCTTAACAGACAGTTTGTGTGTCTTCCACAGTCTCTGGCTGAAGTTGATCAGGAAAGTGAGAGAGGTAAGTATCTCACTGTTGCTATCTCGTATAACTACCCCCATGAGTTAACAGTAGAATTTAGAATGATTGAAAATGCTAACGTACGGCTTATGAATGCAGTATGTATGGGTAATGTAGTCCTTATAAGTACCCTTAAAAAACAGTTGTTATTTATATTCTGTCCAGGGTTAGTTATCTGACGGTAGTTGACTTCCTGTTTCCTCCAGGGTGTGATGTCAACGCTTGTCCTGCAGAGACAGCAGAGTCTGACCCCGAGCCTCACCGCCCACATCACAGACAGAGACCCCCAACCTGACACTCCCACCGACAGGGACACTGCCTCGCCACGGGCGACAGTGAGCACCTCGACCCCCATCGCCACCCCGACTGGCACTCCGACCGTCACCCCCACCACCACGCCCTCAGCCTCTCGGGCCGGGTCCTTCAGAGACAACAGCCTGGGCAAGTCAGGACATCAACAGAGAGACAACAGTCTGGGTCAGTCAGGACATTAACAGAGAGACAACAGTCAGGAGATTAACAGAGAGACAACAGTCAGGACATCAACAGAGAGACAACAGTCAGGACATCAACAGAGAGACAACAGTCTGGGTCAGTCAGGACATCAACAGAGAGACAACAGCCTGGGCAAGTCAGGACATCAACAGAGAGACAACAGTCTGGGTCAGTCAGGACATTAACAGAGAGACAACAGTCAGGAGATTAACAGAGAGACAACAGTCAGGACATCAACAGAGAGACAACAGTCAGGACATTAACAGAGATACAACAGTCAGGACATTAACAGAGAGACAACAGTCAGGACATTAACAGAGAGACAACAGTCAAGACATTAACAGAGAGACAACAGTCAGGACATCAACAGAGAGACAACAGTCTGCGTCAGTCAGGACATCAACAGAGAGACAACAGTCTGGGTCAGTCAGGACATCAACAGAGAGACAACAGCCTGGGCAAGTCAGGACATCAACAGAGAGACAACAGTCTGGGTCAGTCAGGACATTAACAGAGAGACAACAGTCAGGAGATTAACAGAGAGACAACAGTCAGGACATCAACAGAGAGACAACAGTCAGGACATTAACAGAGAGACAACAGTCAGGACATTAACAGAGAGACAACAGTCAGGACATTAACAGAGAGACAACAGTCAGGACATTAACAGAGAGACAACAGTCTGGGCATTGGTATACTGTACTGTATCTTGTGTTTATTTGTTTTCTTTGTGTGTGTGTGTGTGTGTGTGTGTGTGTGTGTGTGTGTGTGCGTGTGTGCGTGCGTGTGTGTGTGTGTGTGTCTGTGTCTAGGGGGTGGCCACAGACAGTCAGTGCGGTCTGTGCGTAGCGTGGCGTCAGTAGCTCCGCCCCACCGTACGTCAGACTGTCTTCGCCACGGTAACAGCAGCGACGCGCGGGCGGTGAGGGCGGTGTGTCTGCTGATGGGAGGGGCAGCAGCCTCCTCCGCTCTGGGCTACCTCCAGTCCTGCTCTCCCTCCTCCCCTCTGACCTCCAGAGCCTCCGGCCTGCAGGATCTGGGCCCGCTGGGCCACGGTGGAGGGGCAGGGAGCTTCTCAGAGATGGGAGGGGGGTCGGGTGGGTCCTTCCATTGTAGTCAGGACGTAGACAACCCCCCACAATTCAACAGCTTCGACTTCGAGGGAGGAGACTCCGACTTTGATGCCTTTGATTGCGGAGGGTTCGCTTTTTAAAGGGCTTAAAGAAATACAACTGTTAACTGTTGATAATATATGATCTGTTGAATCAACTGTTAACTGTTGATAATATATGATCTGTTTGAATTACTGTTGTTTACTGTATCGGATCTAGAACAGCCTTAGAAAGGTCCTGTCTATAGTTATTTTTAAGTGTTAACCTGTACCATTATTGAATTGTTTGATCACATGTACTTCCTACGTGTAAGTTAATGAAGCCTACAGTCTTAATGATCCTAACTTGAACCCCTCCTTAACCTGGGCTGTCCCACACTGACCACCTCTTTTTCCTTCTAGAATAGCTCTCTGTTAAGTGTTGTTTGGTCTGGTAACACCCCTAACCCTGGGTGATATCGGTCTGGTAACGCCCCTAACCCTGGGTGATATCGGTCTGGTAACGCCCCTAACCCTGGGTGATATCGGTCTGGTAACGCCCCTAACCCTGGGTGATATCGGTCTGGTAACGCCCTAACCCTGGGTGTGTTTGGTCTGGTAACACCCCTAACCCTGGGTGTGTTTGGTCTGGTAACGCCCTAACCCTGGGTGATATCGGTCTGGTAACACCCCTAACCCTGGGTGATATCGGTCTGGTAACGCCCTAACCCTGGGTGATATCGGTCTGGTAACGCCCCTAACCCTGGGTGTGTTTGGTCTGGTAACGCCCTATCCCTGGGTCTTGTCGGTCTGTTAATGCCCCTAACCCTGGGTGTGTTTGGTCTGGTAATGCCCCTAACCCTGGGTGATATCGGTCTGGTAACGCCCCTAACCCTGGGTGTGTTTGGTCTGGTAACGCCCCTATCCCTGGGTCTTGTCGGTCTGTTAATGCCCCTAACCCTGGGTGATATCGGTCTGGTAACGCCCTAACCCTGGGTGATATCGGTCTGGTAACGCCCCTAACCCTGGGTGTGTTTGGTCTGGTAACGCCCCTAACCCTGGGTGTGTTTGGTCTGGTAACGCCCCTAACCCTGGGTGATATCGGTCTGGTAACACCCCTAACCCTGGGTGATATCGGTCTGGTAACGCCCTAACCCTGGGTGATATCGGTCTGGTAACACCCCTAACCCTGGGTGTGTTTGGTCTGGTAACGCCCCTATCCCTGGGTCTTGTCGGTCTGTTAATGCCCCTAACCCTGGGTGTGTTTGGTCTGGTAATGCCCCTAACCCTGGGTGATATCGGTCTGGTAACGCCCCTAACCCTGGGTGTGTTTGGTCTGGTAACGCCCCTATCCCTGGGTCTTGTCGGTCTGTTAATGCCCCTAACCCTGGGTGATATCGGTCTGGTAACGCCCTAACCCTGGGTGATATCGGTCTGGTAACGCCCCTAACCCTGGGTGTGTTTGGTCTGGTAACACCCCTAACCCTGGGTGTGTTTGGTCTGGTAATGCCCCTAACCCTGGGTGATATCGGTCTGGTAACACCCCTAACCCTGGGTGATATCGGTCTGGTAACGCCCCTAACCCTGGGTGATATCGGTCTGGTAACGCCCCTAACCCTGGGTGTGTTTGGTCTGGTAACGCCCCTATCCCTGGGTCTTGTCGGTCTGTTAATGCCCCCTAACCCTGGGTGTGTTTGGTCTGGTAATGCCCCTAACCCTGGGTGATATCGGTCTGGTAACGCCCCTAACCCTGGGTGATATCGGTCTGGTAACCCCCTAACCCTGGGTGTGTTTGGTCTGGTAACGCCCCTAACCCTGGGTGTGTTTGGTCTGGTAACGCCCCCCTAACCCTGGGTGATATCGGTCTGGTAACGCCCCTAACCCTGGGTGATATCGGTCTGGTAACCCCCTAACCCTGGGTGATATCGGTCTGGTAACCCCCTAACCCTGGGTGATATCGGTCTGGTAACCCCCGGTCTGGTAACCCTGGGTGATATCGGTCTGGTAACGCCCCTAACCCTGGGGGTGTTTGGTCTGGTAACCCCCTAACCCTGGGTGATATCGGTCTGGTAACCCCCTAACCCTGGGTGATATCGGTCTGGTAACCCCCTAACCCTGGGTGTGTTTGGTCTGGTAACGCCCCTATCCCTGGGTGATATCGGTCTGGTAACGCCCCTAACCCTGGGTGTGTTTGGTCTGGTAACCCCCTAACCCTGGGGGTGTTTGGTCTGGTAACCCCCCTAATCCTGGGTGTGTTTGGTCTGGTAACCCCCCTAACCCTGGGGGTGTTTGGTCTGGTAACCCCCCTAACCCTGGGGGTGTTTGGTCTGGTCTGTATGTGAAGACCTTTTGTCAGCTGTGTTTCTGTCATTGTTTTCTCCACATCTGGACAATCTTTCCATCTTGTACTTTTTAAAATTCAATATCAGAAGTTAGAGTTGTGATAGATTAGTTAGTCTGCAGTACTGTAAAACTACTAATACTAATAGTAATATACTGTACATCAAACTACTACCACTACTAATAATAATAATAAACTGTACATCTGTCTCTCTGTTCTCCTCAGATATTATCCGACTCCACTCTGAACCATCTCTCCTTCTACATCACTGACCTGCCTCCCCCTCCTCTTTCCCCCTCATCCTCCCTTCTCCTTCCCCCTCATCCTCCCTCCTCTTCCCCCCTCTCCGCCTCTTCCTCCCTCCTCCCCCCTCATCCTCCCTCCTCCCCCATCCTCACTCCTCCCCCCCCTCATCCTCCCTCCTTCCCCTCATCCTCCCTCCTCCTTCCCCCTCATCCTCCCCCTTCCCCCTCCTCCTCCCTCCTTCCCCCATCCTCACTCCTCCCCCACCTCCCCTCTCATCCTCTCTCCTTCCCCCATCCTCACTCCTTCATCTCATCCTCATCTTCTCTCCTCCTCATCCCCCCACCCTCACTCCTCCATCTTCTCCTCATCCCCCATCCTCATTCCTCCTCATCCCCCATCCTCACTCCTCCATCTCCTCCTCATCCCCACTCCTCCATCTCCTCCTCAACCCCATCCTCACTAATCCATCTCCTCCTCATCCCCATCCTCACTAATCCATCTCTTCCTCATCCCTATCCTCACTCCTCCATCTCCTCCTCATCCCCCCATCCTCACTAATCCATCTCCTCCTCAACCCCATCCTTACTAATCCATCTCCTCCTCATCCTCTCTCCTCCCCCATCGTCATCCTCACTCCTCCTCACTCCTCCATCCTCTCTCCTCCTCATCCCCCCCATCCTCACTAATCCATCTCCTCCTCAACCCCATCCTTACTAATCCATCTCCTCCTCATCCTCTCTCCTCCCCCATCGTCATCCTCACTCCTCCTCACTCCACCATCCTCACTCCTCCTCACTCCTCCATCCTCAATCCTCCTCACTCCACCATCCTCACTCCTCCATCCTCACTCCTCCTCACTCCACCATCCTCACTCCTCCATCCTCACTCCTCCATTCTCACTCCTCACTCCTCCTCACTCCTCCATCCTCACTCCTCCTCACTCCTCCATCCTCACTCCTCCTCACTCCTCCATCCTCACTCCTCCATCCTCACTCCTCCTCACTCCTCCATCCTCACTCCTCCATCCTCACTCCTCCTCCTCACTCCTCCATCCTCACTCCTCTCCTTCCTCAAATAATCTGCATTTAATTGGTGTTCAACAAAAAGAGAGAAAGAGAGAGAGTGGAACATACAGCCAATAGGACACAGTGTGTCTGACATGTGACAGGGGATTGTAGAATAGCAGCCAATAGGACACAGTTTGTCTGACATGTGACAGGGGATTGTAGAATAGCAGCCAATAGGACACAGTGTGTCTGACATGTGACAGGGGATTGTAGAATAGCAGCCAATAGGACACAGTTTGTCTGACATGTGACAGGGGATTGTAGAATAGCAGCCAATAGGACACAGTGTGTCTGACATGTGACAGGGGATTGTAGAATAGCAGCCAATAGGACACAGTGTGTCTGACAGGTGACAGGGGATTGTAGAATAGCAGCATATAGGACACAGTGTATCTGAATCACAATGTAACACTGTGTGAGACTGAAAGCCTTGATTCCCAAACAGATGCTGTCCCTTAGATGCACTGACAGGATTAGACTACATCCCTACCTACCTAGTCACCCGGCTGGCCAGTCAGTCAGCCAGTCGGTCTGTCTCTCTCTCTCTCTCTCTCTCTCTCTCTCTCTCTCTCTCTCTCTCTCTCTCTCTCTCTCTCTCTCTCTCTCTCTCTCTCTCTCTCTCTCTCTCTCTCTCTGAGGAGCATGTTTATACTGCCAAAGCAAGTGAAATAAACAATAAAAAGTGAATGTGATACTATGTGTATATACGGTGTTGTAGCGATGTGCAAATAAACTAACAAACAAAAAAATGTCCTGTCACTGTCAACTGAGAGGGGGGTCCAAATCAAAAGTAACAGTCAGTATCTGGTGTGGCCACCAGCTGCATTAAGTACTACAGTGCATCGCCTCCTCATGGACTGCACCAGATTTGCCAGTTCTTGCTGTGAGATGTTACCCCACTCTTCCACCAAGGCACCTGCAAGTTCCCAGACATTGTTTGGGGGGAATGGCCCTAGCCCTCACCCTCCGATCCAACAGGTCCCAGACGTCAGGCAGAACACTGACAGTCCTGTCTTGCAGGAAATCACGCACAGAACGAGCGTGATTGCGTGGTTCCCATGTGGTACCCTTCCTGCAGGCTCATCCTGACATAACTGGTGGCATTGTCATGCTGGAGAGTTATGTCAGGATGAGCCTGCAGGAAGGGTACCACATGGGAACCACGCAATCAGCTGGGGCGGCAGGGTAGCCTAGTGGTTAGAGCGTTGGGCTAGTAACCGAAAGGTTGCAAGTTCAAATCCCCGAGCTGGCAAGGTACAAATCTGTCGTTCTGTCCCTGAACAAGGCACTTCCTAGGCCGTCATTGAAAGTAAGAATTTGTTCTTAACTGACTTGCCTAGTTAAAGAAAGGCAATGACAACAAGGTCAGTCCGATGATGCTGTGACACACCGCCCCAGACCATGACGGACCCTACACCTCCAAATCGATCCCACTCCAGAGCACAGGCCTCAGCGATACTGTGCAGGTGTTGTTACACATTTTCAGAGTCAGTAGAAAGGCCTCTTTAGTGTCCTAAGTTTTCATAACTGTGACCTTAATTGCCTACCGTCTGTAAGCTGTTAGTGTCTTAAGGAGGTGCATGTTCATTAATTGTTTATGCTTCATTGAACAAGCATGGGAAACAGTGTTTAAACCCTTTACAATGAAGATCTGTGAAGTTATTTGGATTTTTACGAATTATCTTTGAACGACAGGGTCCTGAAAAAGGGACGTTTATTTTTTTTGCTGAGTTTAGGTAAAGTATAAAAGGGAAAATAAATTAACATGGGTTGTATTTACAATGGTGTTGAGCTTCACTGGTTGCCCTTTTCTTATGGCAACAGGTCACAAATCAGACAGACACCACCCACACACACTGACCCAGACCCCAACCACACACCGACCCAAACACCAACCACACGCTGACCCAGACAGCAACCACACGCTGACCAGACAAGAGAAATCTGGTAGAATTGCTTTCCACTAAATGGGAGAGTGAACATGGTGCCAGCGCTCGGTGCGTCATAATTCGCTCCTGAATTAGGTTACATTATATTATACCTAGCCTGCTCTGAATTAGGTTACATTTGTAACGTTCTTTGCTTCACGGAAACATGGCTCACTGGAGAGACGCTAAGAAACAAACATCTTTCTGGTAAGAAGAGGGGCGGGGGCGTATGCTTCATGGTTAACATGACGTGGTGTGATCATAACAATATACAGGTACTCAAGTCCTTCTGTTCACCTGATTTAGAATTCCTCACAATCAAATGTCGACCGCATTATCTACCAAGGGAATTCTCTTCGATTATAATCACAGCCGTATATATTCCCCCCCAAGCAGACACATCGATGGCTCTGAACAAACTTTATTTGACTCTTTGCAAACTGGAATCCATTTATCCGGAGGCTGCATTCATTGTAGCTGGGGATTTTAACAAGGCTAATCTGAAAACAAGACTCCCTAAATTTTATCAGCATATTGATTGCGCAACCAGGGGTGGAAAAACCTTGGATCACTGCTATTCTAACTTCCGCGACGCATATAAGGCCCTGCCCCGCCCTCCTTTCGGAAAAGCTGACCACGACTCCATTTTGTTGATCCCTGCCTACAGACAGAAACTAAAACAAGAAGCTCCCACGCTGAGGTCTGTTCAATGCTGGTCCGACCAATCTGATTCCACACTCCAAGACTGCTTCCATCACGTGGACTGGGATATGTTTCGTATTGCGTCAGACAACAACATTGACGAATAAGCTGATTCGGTGAGCGAGTTCATTAGAACGTGCGTTGAAGATGTCGTTCCCATAGCAACGATTAAAACATTCCCAAACCAGAAACCGTGGATTGATGGCAGCATTCGTGTGAAACTGAAAGCCCGAACCATTGCTTTTAATCAGGGCAAGGTGACCGGAAACATGACCGAATACAAACAGTGTAATTATTCCCTCAGCAAGGCAATCAAACAAGCTAAGCGTCAGTATAGAGACAAAGTAGAATCTCAATTCAACGGCTCAGACACAAGAGGTATGTGGCAGGGTCTACAGTCAATCACGGATTACAAAAAGAAAACCAGCCCGGTCACGGACCTGGATGTCTTGCTCCCAGGCAGACTAAATAACTTTTTTGCCCGCTTTGAGGACAATACAGTACCACTGACACGGCCTGCAACTAAAACATGCGGACTCTCCTTCACTGCAGCCGACGTGAGGAAAACATTTAAACGTGTCAACCCTCGCAAGGCTGCAGGCCCAGACGGCATCCCCAGCTGCGCCCTCAGAGCATGCGCAGACCAGCTGGCTGGTGTGTTTACGGACATATACAATCAATCCCTATCCCAGTCTGTTGTTCCCACATGCTTCAAGAGGGCCACCAGAGGGTTAAATAAAGTTCGTTCAGAGCCATCGATGTGTCTGCTTGGGGGGGGATATATACGGCTGTGATTATAATCAAAGAGAATTCTCTTGGTAGATAATGCGGTCTACATTTGATTGTGAGGAATTCTAAATCAGGTGAACAGAAGGATTTGAGTTCCTGTATGTTTCTTTCATCACACCATGTCACGTTAGTCATAAGGCATACGCCCCCGCCCCTCTTCTTACCAGAAAGATGTTTGTTTCTGTCGGCGCGATGCGTGGAGAAACCTGTTGGCTGCACCGCCTCGGATAGCGTCTCTCCAGTGAGCCATGTTTCCGTGAAGCAAAGAACGTTACAGTCTCTGATGTCCCTCTGGAATGCTACCCTTGCTCGGATTTCATCAACCTTGTTGTCAAGAGACTGGACATTGGCAAGAAGAATGCTAGGGAGTGGTGCACGGTGTGCCCGTCTCCGGAGTCTGACCAGAAGACCGCCTCGTTTCCCTCTTTTTCGGAGTCGTTTTTTTGGGTCGCTGCATGGAATCCACTCCGTTGTCCTGTTTGTAAGGCAGAACACAGGATCCGCGTCGCGAAAAACATATTCTTGGTCGTACTGATGGTGAGTTGACGCTGATCTTATATTCAGTAGTTCTTCTCGACTGTATGTAATGAAACCTAAGATGACCTGGGGTACTAATGTAAGAAATAACACGTAAAAAACAAAAAACTGCATAGTTTCCTAGGAACGCGAAGCGAGGCGGCCATCTCTGTCGGTAGGGGTAGAGGTAGTGGTAGAGGTAGGGGTAGAGGTGGTGGTAGAGGTAGAGGTAGGGGTGGAGGTAGAGGTAGAGGTGGTTTGACCTTGATAGAGCCTGGGCAGAGAGCCTGGGCAGAGAGCCTGGGCAGAGAGTGCTTCCCAATCGGAGCCACTTCACCATATGCATCCGTCATCTGGACGTTCCAACATGAGAATAGGTACTGTACGTACTGCAGACATCAGACCGCTCTACGACTTCTACTACAGAAACAACCCCCAGCTCCTACTGTCCAGAAACAACCCCCAGCTCCTACTGTCCAGAAACAACCCCCAGCCCCTACTGTCCAGAAACAACCCCCAGCCCCTACTGTCCAGAAACAACCCCCAGCCCCTACTGTCCAGAACCAACCCCAGGCCCTACTGTCCAGAACTAACCCCTAGTCCCTACTGTCCAGAACCAACCCCTAGCCCCTACTCTCCAGAACCAACCACTAGTCCCTACTGTCCAGAAACAACCCCAACCCCCAGCCCCTACTGTCCAGAAACAACCCCAGGCCCTACTGTCCAGAAACAACCCCCAGCCCCTACTGTCCAGAACCAACCCCTAGCCCCTACCGTCCAGAACCAACCTCTAGCCCCTACTGTCCAGAAACAACCCCCAGCCCCTACTGTCCAGAACCAACCTCTAGCCCCTACTGTCCAGAAACAACCCCCAGCCCCTACTGTCCAGAAACAACCCCCAGGCCCTACTGTCCAGAACCAACCCCAGCCCCTACTGTCCAGAAACAACCCCCAGGCCCTACTGTCCAGAAACAACCCCCAGCCCCTACTGTCCAGAACCAACCCCTAGCCCCTACCATCCAGAACCAACCCCTAGCCCCTACTGTCCAGAACCAACCCCTAGTCCCTACTGTCCAGAAACAACCCCCAGCCCCTACTGTCCAGAAACAACCTCTAGCCCCTACTGTCCAGAACCAACCCCTACTGTCCAGAGTCTAGACACTGAGAGGAACTGATGACAGTGACTGACTGAGCTACTATAATACCCATGGCCTGTCCAGAAACAACCCCCAGCCCCTACTGTCCAGAGTCTAGACATGTGTGAAGATCTGAGAGGGATTGATGGGTGGTGACATGGTGAGAGCTCCACCTTACCCTCTGAAAGTTTTGGTGGAAGGTTGTTTGTATTGCTATACACCTGTCCAATTGTCTCAGATCTCCACAAGTGTCTAGGGGTTGGATTTCAGGGTTGTTTCTGGACAGGACCCCAAAACCCTTCATTCCATTGCTGTACACACACACACACACACACACACATATTTTCACAGGTGTAAACTGGACACACCTACTGCACCCTATCAGGCTGATCAGACAGGTCTGGGTAGCTGGAGATATGCTGTAAACAGTGAATGACTTATATTTAGTCTATTATTCACACCAATGACGGCCTACCCCCGCCAAACCCTCCTCTAACCCGGACGACGCTGGGCCAATTGTGCGCCTCCCTTATGGGACTCCTGATCACAGCCGGTGGTGACACAGCCCGGGATCCAACCAGGGTCTGTAGTGACACCTCTAGCAATGCGATGCAGTGCCTAAGACCGCTGCGCCACACAATACACGCTTCTTATTTCTTATACAGGAATGGAGAAATCTTACCGTGGTCATCAGACTGTTAAACAGCCACCACTAACATTGAGTGGCTGCTGCCAACACACTGACACTGACACTGACTCAACTCCAGCCACTTTAATGATGTAAAATGATGTAAAATATATCACTAGCCACTTTAAACAATGCTACTTAATATAATGTTTACATACCCTACATTATTTATCTCATATGCATACGTATATACTGTACTCTATATCATCGACTGCATCCTTATGTAATACATGTATTACTAGCCACTTAACTATGCCACTTGGTTTACATACTCATCTCATATGTATATACTGTACTCGATATCATCTACTGCATCTTGCCTATGCCGCTCTGTACCATCACTCATTCATATATCTTTATGTACATATTCTTTATCCCCTTACACTTGTGTCTATAAGGTAGTAGTTTTGGAATTGTTAGTTAGATTACTCGTTGGTTATTACTGCATGGTCGGAACTAGAAGCACAAGCATTTCGCTACACTCACATTAACATCTGCTAACCATGTGTATGTGACAAATACAATTTGATTTGAATTAATTGATAATAGATTAATAGAATGGAGTTAGAAGGGTGACCTCCTACTTTGAAAAGACAGGAAGGACTACTTCGAAAGGACAGGAAGTGTTGAATGGGCACTTGACTAGGTATTTCCACATTTAACCCCACCCACATGTGAATGCCGAAATATCAAGTAGATTTTTTTTGGTTTCGTATGAAAAAAATAAACAAACAAAAAAGACAGTTTTCAAGTTGCTCCGTTTTTACACGGAAAACAGGTGATCAAAACATACACCGACCGCCATCTTACCTCAGGAACTTTACCTCAGGAACTTTACCTCAGCAATCTTACATCAGCAATCTTACCTCAGCATTCTTACCTCAGCATTCTTACCTCAGCATTCTTACCTCAAGAACTTTACCTCAGCAATCTTACCTCAGGAACTTTACCTCAGCAATCTTACCTCAGGAACTTTACCTCAGCAATCTTACCTCAGCAATCTTACCTCAGGAACTTTACCTCAGCAATCTTATCTCAGGAATCGTACGTCAGCAATCTTACCTCAGGAACTTTACCTCAGCAATCTTACCTCAGTAACTTTACCTCAGCAATCTTACCTCAGGAACTTTACCTCAGCAATCTTACCTCAGGAATCTTACCTCAGGAATCTTACTTCAGCAATCTTACCTCAGGAGCTTTACCTCAGCAATCTTATCTCAGGAATCGTACGTCAGCAATCTTACCTCAGGAACTTTACCTCAGCAATCTTATCTCAGGAATCGTACGTCAGCAATCTTACCTCAGGAACTTTACCTCAGCAATCTTACCTCAGGAACTTTACCTCAGCAATCTTACCTCAGGAACTTTACCTCAGGAATCTTACCTCAGGAATCTTACCTCAGGAACTTTACCTCAGCAATCTTACCTCAGCAACCTTACCTCAGCAACCTTACCTCAGCAACCTTACCTCAGGAATCTTGATTTAATGTTGTCCATGAAGTAGGATAATTATCTTGACTGCAGTAGTGAACATAGACACCAAAATGTTCTGTTAATCCTCCAGATCAGCATTAGTTATCGCACTTTGGCTGTTACAAGCTCTTTATAACTTGACTGTCATATAGAAAATCCTTCTCTGAATCAGCTGATGTTGCTTGATAATGTCCCCTTTTAACTAAACAGCTAGACATCAAACACGCATCAAATAACTATTATGGATAATTATTGAAGAACTACTTTATTTACATCAATTTTATTTTATTAATCAAGTTCAAGTTACTCTTTCTGTTAAAAAGCATAGGATTTTGTAATCACATACAGTACATTGTTTTGGATATGTGTGCCCATGAAAACTGTTTTCACACTGTAACATTAGAAGATACTAAATGTTATGAGGTCACAGTCCACTTCCCAGATCTCCACACTAAAAAGAGTCTGACAAGCAATATCCAATAATTTCCCAGGATCAAGGTCAATGTGTAATTCAATTGTTAAAATGCTTTGTATATGAAATAACAACAAACAGCAGTATCATCAATATAATAGGGTTTTGTGTTACACAATATTTCTCAAATCCATGAAAGACGTTAAACACAGGTTTTGATTCAACTCATGAATTATATTGAATGTATCTATGTTCCCCCTTTAACTTCGTAATGTATTCACCTGAAATTAAATGGCAAATCATTATTAATGACTTAGTAACCGCTCCAAACAGTTCACTACAAGAAATGCTCGTTGGTGCATTAGTTTATAGAATGACCCACTGGTACCCTAGTTTATAGAAAGACCCACTGGTACCCTAGTTTATAGAATGACCCACTGGTACCCTAGTTTATAGAATGACCCACTGGTACCCTAGTTTATAGAAAGACCCACTGGGACCCTAGTTTATTGAGACCCACTGGTACCCTAGTTTATAGAAAGACCCACTGGTACCCTAGTTTATAGAAAGACCCACTGGGACCCTAGTTTATTGAGACCCACTGGGACCCTAGTTTATAGAATGACCCACTGGGACCCTAGTTTATAGAAAGACCCACTGGGACCCTAGTTTATTGAGACCCACTGGGACCCTAGTTTATAGAGACCCACTGGGACCCTAGTTTATAGAAAGACCCACTGGGACCCTAGTTTATAGAGACCTACTGGGATCCTAGTTTATAGAGACCCACTGGTACCCTAGTTTATAGAGACCCATTGGGACCCTGGTTTATAGAATGACCCACTGGGACCCTAGTTTATAGAATGACCCACTGGGACCCCAGTTTATAGAAAGACCCACTGGGACTTCCCTAGTTTATAGAAAGACCCACTGGGACCTAGTTTATAAAGACCCACTGGTACCCTAGTTTATAGAAAGACCCATTGGGACCCTGGTTTATAGAATGACCCACTGGTGCCTAGTTTATAGAATGACCCACTGGGACCCCAGTTTATAGAAAGACCCACTGGTTCCCTAGTTTATAGAGACCCACTGGGATCCTAGTTTATAGAGACCCACTGGTACCCTAGTTTATAGAGACCCATTGGGACCCTGGTTTATAGAATGACCCACTGGTGCCCTAGTTTATAGAATGACCCACTGGTACCCTAGTTTATAGAATGACCCACTGGTACCCTAGTTTATAGAATGACCCACTGGTACCCTAGACTTGCCTCATGCTAGACTGGCCAAATGCTAGACTGGTCCATGCTAGACTGGCCTTGGGGTAGACTGGCCCCGGGACAGACTGGCCCCATGCTAGACTGGCCCAATGCTAGATGGCCCCATGCTAGACTGACCCCGGGCTAGACTGACCTCGGGCTAGACTAGCCCTGGGCTAGACTTGCCCCATGCTAGACTGGCCTTGGGGTAGACTGGTCCCATACTAGACTGGTCCCATACTAGACTGGCCTTGGGGTAGACTGGTCCCATACTAGACTGGACCCATACTAGACTGGCCTTGGGGTAGACTGGTCCCATACTAGACTGGTCTCATACTAGACTGGCCTTGGGGTAGACTGGCCCCATGATGGACTGGCCCCAAGCTAGACTGGCCCCATGCTAGACTGACCTTGGGGTAGACTGGCCTATGCTAGACTGTCCCATGCTAGACCGGCCCCATGCTGGACCGGCCCCATGCCAGACTGGCCCCATGCTAGACTGGCCCCATGCTAGACTGGCCCCATGCTAGACCGGCCCCATGTTAGACCGGCCCCATGCTAAACTGGCCCCATGCTAAACTGGCCCCATGCTAGACTGGCCTTGGGGTAGACTGGCCCCATGCTAGACCGGCCCCATGCTAGACCTGCCCCATGCTAGAACTGGCCCCATGCTAGACTGGCCCCATGCTAGACTGGCCTTGGGGTAGACTGGCCCCATGCTAGACCGGTCCCATGCTAGACCGGCCCCATGCTAGTTTGGCCCCATGCTAGATTGGCCCCATGCTAGACTGGCCCCATGCTAGACTGCCCCATGCTAGACTGGTCCCATGCTAGACTGGCCCCATGCTAGACTGGCCCCATGCTAGACTGGCCTTGGGGTAGACTGGCCCCATGCTAGACCGGTCCCATGCTAGACCGGCCCCATGCTAGTTTGGCCCCATGCTAGATTGGCCCCATGCTAGACTGGCCCCATGCTAGACTGCCCCATGCTAGACTTGCTGGCCCCATGCTAGACTGGCCTTGGGGTAGACTGGCCCCATCCTAGACTGACCTTGGGGTAGACTGGCCCCATGCTAGACCGGCCCCATGTTAGACAGGCCCCATGCTAGACCGGCCCCATGCTAGACTGGCCCCATGCTAGACCGGCCCCATGCTAGACTGGCTTTGGGGTAGACTGGCCCCATGCTAGACCGGCCCCATGCTAGACTGGCCCCATGCTAGACTGGCCTTGGGGTAGACTGGCCCCATCCTAGACTGACCTTGGGGTAGACTGGCCCCATGCTAGACCGGCCCCATGCTAGACAGGCCCCATGCTAGACCGGCCCCATGCTAGACTGGCCTTGGGGTAGACTGGCCCCATGCTAGAATGGCCCCATGCTAGACTGGCCCCATGCTAGACCGGCCCCATGCTAGACCATGGTAGACCCAGGTGCTATCCCAGGGCTAAGGTTGGTGCTAGCCCTGCTAGACTGGCTCCATGCTAGTTTGGCCCCATGCTAGACCATGGTAGACCCAGGTGCTATCCCAGGGCTAAGGTTGGTGCTAGCCCTGCTAGACTGGCCCCATGCTAGTTTGGCCCCATGCTAAACCGGCCCCATGCTAAACCGGCCCCATTATAAGCAATAAGACATTGATTAACACATTATTTCCTCTTGCTTCTAGCCTAGCATTTGATTTCCAATAGTGATAGTTTTTTTATAAACTTTGGTTGTCTGCCTGTCCAAAACAATCTTTCACTTTTGAAATTCCATCCCTCCCCTGAACAGAGAATGTGAACTAATGAGACATTAACTTTTTTGACCGAATTCGAAATCACGCAACGTTATTTTCATGGATACAGTATATACAATTAAACGTCAATAGAACAGCTAGGACAACAGGGGGAAAGGGAGTGTTTGCCGCCCTTCTAGCTGTAGAATGTGTAGCTTTAGTTGGCTAAGAGAGAAGAAGTTAGCCAGCCTGCATACAGTAGGGTTTTTGTCCTCAGGTGGAAGGATGAAATAGTATGAATTTTACTTCTTAAAATACCGCGCAGAACACATTAGAGGATTCACAAGCGTCACCAGCATATGCTGATTAAGTGAAAGTGCCGCTTTTGTGATTGAACAGTAAGTATTCTAGGTATTGTTCGTGACCCTGTTTCACATTTGCTATTTTGGCACTGTGTTTCTGGGGCTAACCCCGAAAAGTCTGTGCTAACCCTGCTCCTGAGTAGGGCCAGCTAGCCGTGGACTAAGTTTGGTGCTAGCCGTGGACTAAGTTTGGTGCTAGTCCAATTTAGAATGTACAAGTGTGAACACTTGCTTAGCCTCAGGCTAAGGTTGGTGCTATCCCAGGGCTAAGGTTGGTGCCTGCCCTGGGCTAAGGTTGGTGCCATCCCTGGGCTAAGGTTGGTGCTAGCCCAGGGCTGAAGTTGGTGCTAGCCCAGGGCTGAAGTTGGTGCTAGCCCAGGGCTGAAGTTGGTGCTAGCCCAGGGCTGGAGTTGGTGCTAGCCCAGGGCTAAGGTTGGTGCTAGCCCTGGGCTGGCGTTGGTGCTAGCCCAGGGCTGAAGTTGGTGCTAGCCCAGGGCTGAAGTTGGTGCTAGCCCAGGGCTGAAGTTGGTGCTAGCCCAGGGCTGAAGTTGGTGCTAGCCCAGGGCTGAAGTTGGTGCTAGCACAGAGCTGAAGTTGGTGCTAGCCCAGAGCTGAAGTTGGTGCTAGCCCTGGGCTGGCGTTGGTGCTAGCCCTGGGCTGGCGTTGGTGCTAGCCCAGGGCTGAAGTTGGTGCTAGCCCAGAGCTAAGGTTGGTGCTAGCCCAGGGCTGAAGTTGGTGCTAGCCCAGGGCTGAAGTTGGTGCTAGCCCAGGGCTGAAGTTGGTGCTAGCCCAGGGCTGAAGTTGGTGCTAGCCCAGGGCTGAAGTTGGTGCTAGCCTAGGGCTGAAGTGGGTGCTAGCCCAGAGCTGAAGTTGGTGCTAGCCCAGAGCTAAGGTTGGTGCTAGCCCAGGGCTGAAGTTGGTGCTAGCCCAGGGATGAAGTTGGTGCTAGCCCAGGGCTGAAGTTGGTGCTAGCCCAGGGCTGAAGTTGGTGCTAGCCCAGAGCTGAAGTTGGTGCTAGCCCAGAGCTAAGGTTGGTGCTAGCCCAGGGCTGAAGTTGGTGCTAGCCCAGGGCTGAAGTTGGTGCTAGCCCTGGGCTGGCGTTGGTGCTAGCCCAGGGCTAAGGTTGGTGCTAGCCCAGGGCTAAGGTTGGTGCTAGCCCAGGGCTGAAGTTGGTGCTAGCCCAGGGCTGAAGTTGGTGCTAGCCCTGGGCTGGCGTTGGTGCTAGCCCAGGGCTAAGGTTGGTGCTAGCCCAGGGCTGAAGTTGGTGCTAGCCCAGGGCTGAAGTTGGTGCTAGCCCAGGGCTAAGGTTGGTGCTAGCCCAGGGCTAAGGTTGGTGCTAGCCCAGGGCTGAAGTTGGTGCTAGCCCAGGGCTAAGGTTGGTGCTAGCCCAGAGCTAAGGTTGGTGCTAGCCCAGAGCTAAGGTTGGTGCTAGCCCAGAGCTAAGGTTGGTGCTAGCCCAGGGCTGAAGTTGGTGCTAGCCCAGAGCTGAAGTTGGTGCTAGCCCAGAGCTAAGGTTGGTGCTAGCCCAGGGCTAAGGTTGGTGCTAGCCCAGGGCTGAAGGTTGGTGCTAGCCCAGAGCTAAGGTTGGTGCTAGCCCAGAGCTAAGGTTGGTGCTAGCCCAGGGCTAAGGTTGGTGCTAGCCCAGGGCTAAGGTTGGTGCTAGCCCAGAGGTAAGGTTGGTGCTAGCCCAGGGCTAAGGTTGGTGCTAGCCCAGGGCTGTTTTTTCTTACAGCTAATGCATTTACACTCACATACAAACATATCCACATCTCACTGTAACAGTGTCTCTCATAGTCCTCATGGTCCATCTCTCTCACCTCCGCACCCCTCTCTCTCTCCTTCCCTCTCTCTCTCTCTAGTTCTCAGATGTTGGGAAGGTGATTCTCTCTTTCTCTCCCTGTCTCTCTCTTTCCCACTCTCCGTCTCTCTCTCTCTCTTTCTCCTTCCCTCTCTCTTTCTCTCTGTCTCTCTCTAGTTCTCAGATGTTGGGAAGGTGATTCTCTCTCCTTTACTCTCTCACTCCTCTCACTCTTTCCCTCTGTCTCTCTCCTTCTCCATCTCTCTGTCATATGTTGGACAGGTGTTCCTCCTCTCTCTAGATGTTGGACAGGTGATTCTCCTCTCTAGATGTTGGACAGGTGATTCTCCTCTCTCTGTCAGATGTTGGACAGGTGATTCTCCGTCTCTCTGTCAGATGTTGGACAGGTGTTCCTCCTCTCTCTAGATGTTGGACAGGTGATTCTCCTCTCTAGATGTTGGACAGGTGTTTCTCCTCTCTCTGTCAGATGTTGGACAGGTGATTCTCCGTCTCTCTGTCAGATGTTGGACAGGTGGTTCTCCTCTCTAGATGTTGGACAGGTGATTCTCCTCTCTCTGTCATTTGTTGGACAGCCGATTCTCCTCTCTCTAGATGTTGGGCAGGTGATGATCTGTGTATCTGTGTTTGTTCTGTTTCTTGGTCTCTGGAGCAGGAGAGATGTTGTTGCTGGGGAGCTGAGGAAGGTACTGCGGCTGGAAGGACAGACAGACAGACAGACAGACAGACAGACAGACAGACAGACAGACAGACAGACAGACAACATTAGTTGGTACTGGGGTTTGAGAGATGACGAGGCAGAGAACATTCTTGCGTTACTACAGTTAACATGTTTTGCATTGACTGAAAAATACAGTTTTGGGGTTCAGTTTGCAAAATCAGGGGTTCTCAAATGTTTTGGGGTTCAGTTTGCAAGATCAGGGGTTCTCAAATGTTTTGGGGTTCAGTTTGCAAGATCAGGGGTTCTCAAACATTTTGGGGTTCAGTTTGCAAGATCAGGGGTTCTCAAACGTTTTGGGGTTCAGTTTACAAGATCAGGGGTTCTCAAACATTTTGGGGCTGGGGGCCCCATTTGTGATAGCACATTTGTCAGGGACCCCCTCATATTCAGAAAAATAGCATACAAGGAGTTTTACTATGACTTTGGCAGTGCACGGCTGTACGAACGGCTGTACGAACCAAGTCTTGGGCCCTGGGAAGGAACAATTTAAAGGCCTCAGCTATTTTATTTGTGTGCAGTTTTCAAGCTAACTTCCTGAAATTCTACAGATTTTTTAATGTGACAGAGAGATTTGTTGTTGTTGCAGCTTTAAACCTAATATCCTGCAATACAACAACAAAAATCCACAAGGCAGAGAGAAAACATTGTTAGCAGACAACAGGAACTACAGTGAATGGAGATAATGTCAATCTTCGTGGTCAATCTTCGTGAAAATAAAAATAATGGTTTTGAAGACAATCATGGTACCAATAATTGTTTCTATGGACAGTATGACCTTGAACTGATTTTTATTTTTTATTATCTGATAGATAATTGCACCCACCTGGTGTCCCAGGTCTAAATCAGTCCCTGATTAGAGGGGAATCACCCACCTGGTGTCCCAGGTCTAAATCAGTCCCTGATTAGAGGGGAATCACCCACCTGGTGTCCCAGGTCTAAATCCGTCCCTGATTAGAGGGGAATCACCCACCTGGTGTCCCAGGTCTAAATCAGTCCCTGATTAGAGGGGAATCACCCACCTGGTGTCCCAGGTCTAAATCAGTCCCTGATTAGAGGGGAATCACCCACCTGGTGTCCCAGGTCTAAATCAGGCCCTGATTAGAGGGGGATCACCCACCTGGTGTCCCAGGTCTAAATCAGGCCCTGATTAGAGGGGAATCACCCACCTGGTGTCCCAGGTCTAAATCAGTCCCTGATTAGAGGGGAATCACCCACCTGGTGTCCCAGGTCTAAATCAGTCCCTGATTAGAGGGGGAAAAGAAATAAATAAATAAAATGCAGTGGAACTGGTTTCAAGGTCCAGAGTTGAGTTTGAGGGCTATAGGCTATATCAGATATGTTTCTTCTCCTTTCTTCAAACAGGAAAATGTTGGCCTTTTATAAACACATTTCATGCAATTCTACTACATTTGAAATTACAGGGTACTCTGCTAACACTGTCAAACAGATCAATAAAAATGACATCATCTGATCCATATAAATCGGCCTACGAAAAGGGGAGATAAATACAACAGGACGTTCATCTAACCTGGAGGAGGAAGTTATTCTTATCCAAAAACAAACTAAAGTGGCACTGACCCAATGATAATGACAGTGAATATGCACACACACCGGGGATACGGCCGATGTTCTCCGCTGGTGAAAAGAAAGGCAAACGTTTTGATAACTAAAAGACAGATTGGAGTCTTTTCATTGTCATCTCTATACAGCAATAGCCATTGCTTCCCAAACTGTTTTTCCGCGATTATATTTTTAAACATTGCGATTTGCTTGGCTGGGTCTTTCTGCTTTTCACCAACAGTCACAACTCAACAATCATCTATTTCCAGTGGTGTCTAGTGGAGGAAAATTTTTGTATTTAATTTTTGTATTTCAACTTTGTTTAACCAGGTAGGCCAGTTGAGAACAAGTTCTCCTTTACAACTGTGACCTGGCCAAGATAAAGTGAAGCAGTTTGACAAAAAACACAGAGTTTCACATAAACAAACTAGCAATAAAGAGGCAAAATAATTACAATTTAGAATTAATACTGGAGTGATGGATGTGCAGATTATGATGCGCAAGTAGAGATACTGGAGTGCACAAGAGCAAGAGGGTAAGTAATAATATGGGGATGAGGTAGTTGGGTGGGCTATTTACAGATGGGCTGTGTACAGGTACAGTGATCAGTAAGCTGCTCTGACAGCTGATGCTTAAAGTTAGAGAGGGAGATATAAGACTCCAGCTTCAAAGATTTTAGCAATTCGTTCCAGTCATTGGCAGCAGAGAACTGGAAGGAAACGCGGCCAAAGGAGGAATTGGCTTTGGGGATGACCAGTGAGATATACCTGCTGGAGTGCGTGCTACGGTTGGGTGTTGCTATGGTGACCAGTGAGCAGAGATAAGTAAAGCGGGACTTATAGATGACCTGGAGCCAGTGGGTTTGGCGACGTATATGTAGCGAGGGCCAGCCATCGACAGCATACAGGTCGCAGTGGTGGGTAGTATATGGAGCTTTAGTGACAAAACGGATGGCACTGTGATAGACTACATCCAGTTTGCTGAGTAGAGTGTTGGGTGTTGACATCGCCGATTCAGTTTTATGAAGATATGTTTGGCAGCATAAGTGAAGGAGGCTTTGTTTGCGAAATAGGAAGCCAATTCTAGACTTAATTTTGGATTGGAGATGTTTAATATGAGTATGGAAGGAGAGTTTACAGTCTAGCCAGACACCTAGGTATTTGTAGTTGTCCACATATTCTACGTCAGAACCGTCCAGAGTAGTGATGCTACTCGGGCGGGAGGGTGCGGGCAGCGATCGGTTGAAGAGCATGTACCTAGTTGTACTAGCATTGAAAAGCAATTGGAGGCCACGGAAGGAGTGTTGTATGAAGCTTGTCTGGAGGTTAGTTAGCACAGTGTCCAAAGAAGGGCCAGAGGTATACAGAATGGTATACAGAATGGTGTCGTCTGCGTAGAGGTGGATCAGAGAATCACCAGCAGCAAGAGCGACATCATTGATATATACTGAGAAAAGAGTCTGTCCGAGAATTGAACCCTGTTGCACCCCCACAGAGACTGCCAGAGCTCCGGACAGCAGGCCCTCCGATTTGACACACTGAACTCTGAGAAGTAGTTGGTGAACAAGGCTAGGCAGTCATTTGAGAAACCAAGGCTGTTGAGTTTGCCGATAAGAATGCGGTGATTGACAGAGTCAAAAGCCTTGGCCAGGTCGTTGAAGATGGCTGTACAGTACTGTCTTTTATCGATGGCAGTTATGATATCGTTTAGGACCTTGAGCGTGGCTGAGGTGCATCCATGACCAGCTCGGAAACCAGATTACATAGTGGAGAAGGTACGGTGGAATTTGAAATGGTCGGTGATCTGTTTGTTAACTTGGCTGTCAAAGATTTTAGAAAGGCAGAGCAAGGTGGATTTAAGTCTATAACAGTTTGGGTCTAGAGTGTCTCCCCCTTTGAAGAGTGGGATGACCGCGGCAGCTTTCCAATCTTTGGGGATCTCTGACAATACGACAGAGAGGTTGAATAGGCTAGTAATAGGGGTTGCAACAATTTTGGCGGATAATTTTAGAAAGAGAGGGTCCAGATTGTCTAGCCCGGCCGATTTGTCGGGATCGGGATTTTGCAACTCTTTCAGAACATCAGCTGTGAGTGATGTAAAGGAGAAGCGAGGGGGGGTTGGGCAAGTTTCTGCAGGGTGTGCTGATGAAATTCTCGATTATCGTAGATTTATTGGTGGTGACAGTGTTTCCTATCCTCAGTGCAGTGGGCAGCTGGGAGGAGGTGCTCTTATTCTCCATAGACTTTACAGTGTCCCAAAACTTTTTTGGAATTAGTGCTACAGGAAGCAAATTTCTGTTTGAAAAAGCTAGCCTTAGCTTTCCTAACTGACTGAGTATATTGGTTCCCGGCTAACTCCGCCCCCATTGGCAGTTCTATCTTGTCAGAAAATGTTACAGTTAGGGATGGAAATTTCTGAATTGTTGGTTGCCTTCCTAAGCCAGGATTCAGACACGGCTAGGACATCCGGGTTGGCAGAGTGTGCTAAAGCAGTGAATAAAACAAACTTAGGGAGGAGGCTGCTAATGTTAACATGCATGAAACCAAGGCTTTTACAGTTACAGAAGTCAACAAATGAGAGCGCCTGGGGAATAGGAGTGGTGCAGGGGGCTGCAGGGCCTGGATTAACTTCTACATCACCAGAGGAACAGAGGAGGAGTACGGCTATAAAAGTACGGCTGAAGGCTAAAAGAACTGGTCGTCTAGTGCGTTCGGAACAGAGAGTAAAAGGAGCAGATTCCTGGGTGCAGAAGAATAGATTCAAGGCATAATGTACAGACAAGGGTATGGTAGGATGTGAGTACAGTGGAGGTAAACCTAGGCATTGAGTGACGATGAGAGGTTTTGTCTCTAGATGCACCATTTAAGCCAGGTGAGGTCATCGCATGTGAGGAGGGTGGAACAAAAGGGCCAGCTAAGGCATATTGAGCAGGGCTGGAGGCTCTACAGTGAAATAAGATACAAATCAGTAACCAAAACAGCAATAGACAAGGCATATTGACATTAGGGAGAGGCATGTGTAGCCCAGTGATCATAGGGTCCAGTGAGTAGCTAGGCGAGTTGGAGGCACGTCGATTCAGACAGCTAGCAGGCCGGGGCTAGCAGGCTAGCAGATGGTCCTCAGGGGGACGTCGCAATGGGAGAACCTGCTGAAACCCCCTAGGACGGTTACATCGGCAGACCAGTCATGATGGATCGGCGGGGCTCCGTGCCGGCAGCAAAGGGTCCAGGCCAATTGGCAAAAAGAGGTATTGAAGCCCAGCAATTGTCTGATGGACCTCTTCGGCTAGCCAGGAGATGGTATGCTCTGGGTTGATATCTCGCTGTGCAGACTGGCAGGAATTGACCGGGCTGAGGCTGGCAGATGTCCGAATTAACAGTGATGACTGCTAGCAGTGGCTAACTGACTACTAGCTAGTAGCTAGTTAGCTGGCTAGCTGCTGATAGGGGTTCAGGTTCTAAAGTGTAATAAATAGCAGATCCATACCACATTGGGTGTGGCGGGTTGCAGGAGAGTATGTTCAGTCCGTAGATGGAAATTGAAATTAAAAATATAAAAAATATATACGAAGAAAAATTATATAAACAGGCAATTACCGGTGGTATTTAATGGAGGACATAACCAGTGGTGTTTAGTGGAGGCCGTTACCAGTGGTGTCTAGTGGAGGCCGTTACCAGTGGTGTCTAGTGGAGGCTGTTACCAGTGGTGTCTAGTGGAGGCTGTTACCAGTGGTGTCTAGTGGAGGCCGTTACCAGTGGTGTCTAGTGGAGGCCGTTACCAGTGGTGTCTAGTGGAGGCCGTTACCGGTGGTGTCTAGTGGAGGCCGTTACCGTGGTGGTGTCTAGTGGAGGCCGTTACGGTGGTGTCTAGTGGAGGCCGTTACCGGTGGTGTCTAGTGGAGGCCGTTACCGGTGGTGTCTAGTGGAGGCCGTTACCGGTGGTGTCTAGTGGAGGCCGTTACCAGTGGTGTCTAGTGGAGGCCGTTACCAGTGGTGTCTAGTGGAGGCCGTTACCAGTGGTGTCTAGTGGAGGCCGTAACCAGTGGTGTCTAGTGGAGGCCGTTACCAGTGGTGTCTAGTGGAGGCCGTTACCAGTGGTGTCTAGTGGAGGCCGTTACCAGTGGTGTCTAGTGGAGGCCGTTACCAGTGGTATCTAGTGGAGGCCGTTACCAGTGGTGTCTAGTGGAGGCCGTTACCAGTGGTGTCTAGTGGAGGCCGTTACCAGTGGTGTCTAGTGGAGGCCGTTACCAGTGGTGTCTAGTGGAGGCCGTTACCAGTGGTGTCTAGTGGAGGCCGTTACCAGTGGTGTCTAGTGGAGGCCGTTACCGGTGGTGTCTAGTGGAGGCCGTTACCGGTGGTGTCTAGTGGAGGCCGTTACCAGTGGTGTCTAGTGGAGGCCGTTACCGGTGGTGTCTAGTGGAGGCCGTTACCAGTGGTGTCTAGTGGAGGCCGTTACCGGTGGTGTCTAGTGGAGGCCGTTACCGGTGGTGTCTAGTGGAGGCCGTTACCGGTGGTGTCTAGTGGAGGCCGTTACGGTGGTGTCTAGTGGAGGCCGTTACCAGTGGTGTCTAGTGGAGGCCGTAACCAGTGGTGTATAGTGGAGGCTGTTACCAGTGGCGTCTAGTGGAGGCCGTTACCAGTGGTGTCTAGTGGAGGCCGTTACCAGTGGTGTCTAGTGGAGGCCGTTACCAGTGGTGTCTAGTGGAGGCCGTTACCAGTGGTGTCTAGTGGAGGCCGTTACCAGTGGTGTCTAGTGGAGGCCGTAACCAGTGGTGTCTAGTGGAGGCCGTTACCAGTGGTGTCTAGTGGAGGCCGTTACCAGTGGTGTCTAGTGGAGGCCGTTACCAGTGGTGTCTAGTGGAGGCCGTTACCAGTGGTGTCTAGTGGAGGCCGTTACAGTGGTGTCTAGTGGAGGCCGTTACCAGTGGTGTCTAGTGGAGGCCGTTACCAGTGGTGTCTAGTGGAGGCCGTTACCAGTGGTGTCTAGTGGAGGCCGTTACCAGTGGTGTCTAGTGGAGGCCGTTACCAGTGGTGTCTAGTGGAGGCCGTTACCAGTGGTGTCTAGTGGAGGCCGTTACCAGTGGTGTCTAGTGGAGGCCGTTACCAGTGGTGTCTAGTGGAGGCCGTTACCGGTGGTGTCTAGTGGAGGCCGTTACCGGTGGTGTCTAGTGGAGGCCGTTACCAGTGGTGTCTAGTGGAGGCCGTTACCGGTGGTGTCTAGTGGAGGCCGTTACCAGTGGTGTCTAGTGGAGGCTGTTACCAGTGGTGTCTAGTGGAGGCCATAACCGGTGGTGTCTAGTGGAGGCTATAACCGGTGGTGTCTAGTGGAGGACATAACCAGTGGTGTCTAGTGGAGGATATAACCAGTGGTGTCTAGTGGAGGATATAACCAGTGGTGTCTAGTGGAGGACATAACCAGTGGTGTCTAGTGGAGGATATAACCAGTGGTGTCTAGTGGAGGCCGTAACCAGTGGAATCTAGTGGAGGACATAACCAGTGGTGTCTAGTGGAGGATATAACCAGTGGTGTCTAGTGGAGGACATAACCAGTGGTGTCTAGTGGAGGATATAACCAGTGGTGTCTAGTGGAGGCCGTAACCAGTGGAATCTAGTGGAGGACATAACCAGTGGTGTCTAGTGGAGGATATAACCAGTGGTGTCTAGTGGAGGCCATAACCGGTGGTGTCTAGTGGAGGCCGTAACCAGTGGTGTCTGGTGGAGGCCGTAACCAGTGGTGTCTAGTGGAGGCCGTAACCGGTGGTGTCTAGTGGAGGCCGTAACCGGTGGTGTCTAGTGGAGGCCGTAACCGGTGGTGTCTAGTGGAGGCCGTAACCAGTGGTGTCTGGTGTCTAGTGGAGGCCGTAACCAGTGTGGAGGCTGTGGTGTCTAGTGGAGGCCGTAACCAGTGGTGTCTAGTGGAGGCCGTAACCAGTGGTGTCTAGTGGAGGCCGTAACCAGTGGTGTCTAGTGGAGGCCGTTACCAGTGGTGTCTAGTGGAGGCCGTTACCAGTGGTGTCTAGTGGAGGCCGTTACCAGTGGTGTCTAGTGGAGGCCGTTACCAGTGATGTCTAGTGGAGGCCATAACCGGTGGTGCCTAGTGGAGGACATAACCAGTGGAATCTAGTGGAGGCCATATGCAACCAAAAACAACTTTTTTTGTCATTAATTCAATTCACAAGATAGAATGAGCCTCTGTGATTCTTGGACGCTGACATTGGACACACAACAAGGGTAGTATAGCAGCATTCGTTGATTTCAAAGTCAAAGTCAAAGGTCACCTTCAACGGCTGATGTCTGACGGCATGCGGGAACGCTCTCAGAAAACAAGATACACAAAACGTAGACACTTAGCACATAGGGCCACAAGAAAATACGTAGGAGTTGACAGTTGAGAAAAGCCCCTGGTCCTAATCATACAACCTTCACCCCACCCTGTCCGTCTCTCACCCCAGCCTGCACGTCTCTCATCCCAGCCTGTCCGTCTCTCACCTCTCCCTGTCTGTCTCTCACTCCAGCCTGTCTGTCTCTCACCTCTCCCTGTCCGTCTCTCACCCCAGCCTGTCTGTCTCTCACCCCAGCCTGTCTGTCTCTCACCCCAGCCTGTCTGTCTCTCACCCCAGCCTGTCTGTCTCTCACCCCAGCCTGTCTGTCTCTCACCCCAGCCTGTCTGTCTCTCACCCAGCCTGTCTGTCTCTCATCCCAGCCTGTCTGTCTCTCACCCCAGCCTGTCTGTATCTCACCCCACCCTGTCCGTCTCTCACCCCAGCCTGCACTGTCTCTCACCCAGCCTGTCTGTCTCTCACCCCAGCCTGTCCGTCTCTCACCCCACCCTGTCCGTCTCTCACCCCACCCTGTCCGTCTCTCACCCCAGCCTGTCCGTCTCTCACCCCAGCCTGTCCGTCTCTCACCCCAGCCTGTCCGTCTCTCACCCCAGCCTGTCCGTCTCTCACCCCAGCCTGTACGTCTCTCACCTCACTCTGTCTGTCTCTCACTCCAGCCTGTCTTTCTTTCATCCCGACCTGTCTTTCTCTTACCCCGACCTGTCGTCGTCTGGAGATTTTGTTGTCATGGCGTCTCCCGGGACAATCCCCCTCGCGGCCCCAGCTGGCTCCGCCTTCTTCCAGAAAGTATGGCAGCTCCAACAGCTCCTCACAGGACAGACGCAACAACGGGTCCATCACCAGGCATGACTAATTAACACAACCATACATCCATCAGTCAATCAATCAGCCAATCAGTCAATCAGTCAGTCAATCAGTCAGTCAGATCAAAACAAATCAAATGCATTTGTCACATACAACAGGTATAAACCTTATCGTGAAATGCTTACTTACAAGCCCTTAACCAACAATGCAATTCAAGAAATAGAGTTAAGAAAATATTTACTAAATAAACTAACGGAAAAAAATATATATATAAAGTGACACAGGCTATATACGGGGGGTGCCGGTACCGAGTCAACGTGCGGGGGTACAGGTTCGTCCAGGTAATTTGCACATGTATAGAATTGATGACAGTTTTACACAATCTTGGCATTCTCTCAACCAAACAGTCTTAACGGAGTTCCCACATATGCTGAGCACTTATTAGCAGCTTTTCCTTCACTCTGCCATCCAACTCAACCTAAACCATCTCAATTGGGTTGAGGTCAGGTGATTGTGGAGGCCAGATCATCTGATGTTGCAATCCATCACTCTCCTTCTTGGTCAAATAAATAGTCCTTATCCAGCCTGGAGGTGTGTTGGGTCATTGTCCTTTTGAAAAACAAATCATAGTCCCACTAAGCGCAAACCAGATGGGATGACGTATCACTGCAGAATGCTGTGGTAGCCATTCTGGTGAAGAGTGCCTTGATTTAAAAATAAATCACTGACAGGGTCACCAGCAAAGCACCCCCACACCATCTCACCTCCTCCTCCATGCTTCACGGTGGGAACCACACATGCGGAGATCATCCGTTCACCTAATTTGCGTCTCAGAAAGATACGGCGGTTGGAACCAAAAATCTCATCAGGCCAAGTGTCTGTTACTTGAACTCTGTAAAGCAGTTATTTGGCCTGTAATTTCTGAGGCTGGTAACTAATGAACGTATTCTCTGCAGCAGAGGTAACCCTGGGTCTTCCTTTCCTGTGGCGGTCCTCATGAGAGACAGTCATCATAGCGCTTGATGGTTTTTGCGACTGCACTTGAAGAAACTAACATTTCTTGACATTTTCCAGATTGACTGACCCTCATGTCGTAAAGTAATGATGGACTGTTGTTTCTTTTGAGCTGTTAATAATATGGACTTGGTCTTTTACCAAATAGAGCTATCAACAGTATACCACCCATCCCTTTTCACAACTGATTGGCTCAAATGCATTAAGAAGGAAAGAAATTCCACAAATTAACTTTTAACAAGGCGCACCTATTAATAGAAATGCATTCCAGGTGACTACCTCATGAAGCTGGTTGAGATAATGCCAAGAGTGTGCAAAGGTGTCATCAAGGCAAAAGGCGGGGGGGGCGCTTTCTCTGACAATGCAGAGCAGTTGCCTTTCCAGGCGGTCGGGATGCTCTCGGTGGTGGAGCTGTAGAATTTTTTGAGGATCTGGGGACCCATGCCAAATCTTTTCAGTCTCCTGAGGGGGAATAGGTGTTCTCGTGCCCTCTTCACGACTGTCTTGGTGTGTTTGAACCATTCTAGTTTGTTGGTGATGAGGACACCAGGAAGTTGAAACTCTCGACCCGCTCCACTACAGTCCTGTTGATTTTAATGGGGGCCTTTTCGGCACACCTTTTCCTGTAGTTCATGATCAGCTAATTTGTCTTGATCACGTTGAGGGAGAGGTTGTTGTCCTGACACCACACTGCCAGGTCTCTGACCTCATCGTTGTCGGTGCTCAGGCCTACCACTGTTGTGTCGTCAGAAAACGTAATGATGGTGTTGGAGTCGTCTTTGAACACGCAGTCATGGGTGAACATGGAGTACAGGAGGGGTCTGAGCACCCACCCCTGAGGGGCACCATCCCTCGGATCAGCGTGGCAGATGTGTTGTTGCCTACCCTCACCACCTGGTGGCGGCCCATCAGGAAGTCCAGGATCAAGTTGCAAAGGGAGGTGTTTAGCCAAGGGTCCTTAGCTTAGTGATGAGCTTTGAGGGCACTATGGTATTGGACACTGAGCTGTAGTAAATGAAAAGCATTCTCACATAGGTGTTCCTTTTTCCAGGAGGGAAAGAGGAGTGTGGAGTGCGATTGAGATTGCGTCATCTGTGGATCTTTTGGGCCGGTACACAAATTGGAGTGGGTCTCGGATTTCCGGGATGATGGTGTGGATGTGAGCCATGACCTGCCTTTCAAAGCACTTCATTGCTACTGAGTGCTACGGGGCTGTAGTCATCTAGGCAGGTTACCTTCGCTTTCTTGGCCACAGGGACTATGGTGGTCTGCTTAAAACATGTACAGTTGAAGTCAGAAGTTTACATACACCTTAGCCAAATACATTTAAACTCAGTATTTCACAATTCCTGACATTTACCTGGTACAAATTCCCTGTCTTAGGTCAGTTAGGATCACCACTTTATTTTAAGAATGTGAAATGTCAGAATAATAGTAGAGTGAATGATGTATTTCAGCTTTTATTTCTTTCATCACATTCCCAGTGGGTCAGAAGTTTGCATACACTCAATTAGTATTTGGTAGCATTGCCTTGAAATTATTTAACTTGGGTCAAACATTTCGGGTAGCCTCCTACAAGCTTCCCACAATAAGTTGGGTGAATTTTGGCCCATTCCTTCTGACGGAGCTGGTGTAACTGAGTCAGGTTTGTAGGCCTCCTTGCTCGCACACGTTTTTTCAGTTCTGCCCACAAATTTTCTAGGAGATTCAGGTCAGGGCTTTGTGATGGCCACCCCAATACCTTGACTTTGTTGTCCTTAAGCCATTTTGCCACAACTTTGGAAGTGTGCTTGGGGTCATTGTCCATTTGGAAGGCCCATTTGTGACCAAGCTTTAACTTCCTGACTGATGTCTTGAGATGTTGCTTCAATATATCCACATAATTTTCACTTCTCATGATGCTATCTATTTTGTGAAGTGCACCAGTCCCTCCTGCAGCAAAGCACCCCCACAACATGATGCTGCCACCCCCGTGCTTCACAGTTGAGATGGTATTCTTGCAAGCCTCCCCCTTGTTCCTCCAAACATAATGATGGTCATTATGGCCAAACAGTTCTATTTTTGTTTCATCAGACCAGAGGATATTTCTCCAAAAAGTATGATCTTTGTCCCCATGTGCAGTTGCAAACCGTAGTCTGGCTTTTTTATGGCGGTTTTGGAGCAGTGGCTTCTTCCTTGCTGAGCAGTCTTTCAGGTTATGTCAATATAGGACTCATTTTACTATGGATATACAGTGGGGCAAAAAAAGTATTTAGTCAGCCACCAATTGTGCAAGTTCTCCCACTTAAAAAGGTGAGAGAGGCCTGTAATTTTCATCATAGGTACACTTCAACTATGACAGACATAGTTTTGGCCGGATATGGTTCTCAATCAGGGACAGCTGTCTATCGTTGTCTACTTAGGTAGCTTTTTCCTACATGATTCTTGTGGGTAGTTGTTTTCTGTTTAGTGTTTTGCACCTGACAGGACTGTTTCGGTTTCGTTTATTCACTTTGTAATTTTTGTTTCAGTGTTCAGTGTGCTTTGGTTCGATTCCTCCTCTTCAGAAGATGACACCCGTTACACTTGTGGAGGTATACAATCACAGGTACACCTCCAATTGTCTCAAATGGTGTCAATTAGCCTATCCGAAGCTTCTAAAGCCATGCCATCATTTGCTGGAATTTTCCAAGCTATTTAAAGGCACAGTCATCTTAGTGTATGAAAACTTCTGACTCACTGGAATTGTGATAGAGTGAAATAAAACGGTTGTTGGAAAAATTACTTGTGCACAAAGTAGATGTCTTAACCAACTTACCAAAACTATAGTTTATTAGCAAGAAATTTGTGGTGTGGTTGAAAAACAAGTTTTAATGACTCCACCCAAGTGTTTGTTGATATCTGACTTCAACTGTAGGTATTATTGACTCGGTCAGGGAGAGGTTGAAATTGTCAGTGAAGACACTTTCCAGTTGGTCCACTTATGCTCTGAGTACACATCCTGGTAATCCATCTGGCCCCTCGGCCTTGTGAATGTTGAGCTGTTGAAAGGTCTTACTCACATAGGCTACCAAGAGCTAGATCACACAGTCATCCCGAACAGCTGGTTCTCTCATGCATGTTTCAGTGTTGCTTGCCTCGAAGCAAGCATAAAAAGCATTTAGCTCGTCTGGTAGGCTTGCAACACTGGGCAGCTTGCAGGTGGGTTTCCCTTTGTAATCCGTAGTAGTTTGCAAACCCTGCCACATCTGACGAGAGACAGAGTCGGTGTAGTAGGATTCAATCTTAGTTCTATATTGACGCTTTGTCTGTTTCATAGTTTGCCTGAGGGCATAGCGGGATTAATTATAAGCATCCTGATTAGCGTCTTGAAAGCGGCAGTTCTAGCTTATAGCCCGGTGTGGATGTTGCCTGTAATCTATGGCTTCTGGTTGGGATATGTACGTACGGTCACTGTGGGGATGACGTTGATGATATGCACTTTTTGATGAAGCAGGTGACTGAGGTGGCATACTCCTCAATACCATTGGATGAATCCCGGAACATTTTCTGCAAAACAGTCCTGTAGTGTAGCATCCGCGTCATCTTACCACTTCCATATTGAGTAAGTCACTCGTACTTCCTGCTTTAGTTGTTGCGTGTAAGCAGGAATCAGGAAGATAGAATTATGGTCAGATGTGCCAAATGTAGCGTGAGAGAGAGCTTTGTATCGACCTCTGTGTGGAGTTAAGGTGGTCTAGACACGTGACATGTTGGAAGAAATTAGATCAAATGGATTTCAGTTTGCCTGCATTAAAGTCCCCGGCCACTAGGAGCGCCACTTCTGGATGAGCATTTTCCTGTTTGCTTATGGCCTTATACAGCTGATTGAGTGCAGTCTTAGTGCCAGAATCAGTTTGTGTGGTAAATAGACAGCTCCGAAAAATATAGATGAAAACTTTCTTGGTAGATAGTGTGGTCTGCAGTTTATCATGAGGTACTCTACCTCAGGCGAGCAATAACTCGAGACCTCTTTGATATTAGACATCATGACAAATAGACACACACTACCACCCCTCGTCTTAAAAGACGTAGCTGTTCTGTCCTGCCGATGCACGGAAAACCCAGCCAATTGTACATTATTTGTGTTGTCATTCAGCCAAGATTCAGCAAAACATACGATATTACAGTTTTTAATGTCCATTGGTAGGATAGTCTCGAGCGGAGATCATCCAGTTTATTCTCCAGTGATTGCACGTTGGCCAATAGAACAGATGGTAGAGGCGGGTTATCCACTTCCCGACAAATTCTCACAAGGCACCCCGATCTCCGCCCCCTGTATTTCCATCTTTTCCACATGCGAATGACGGGGATAAGAGATGGTAGCAACAACATTATGTACAGAATAAGGGTTATAAGAGATGGTAGCAACAACTTTATGTACAGAATAAGGGTTATAAGAGATGGTAGCAACAACATTATGTACAGAATAAGGGTTATAAGAGATGGTAGCAACAACATTATGTACAGAATAAGGGTTATAAGAGATGGTAGCAACAACTTTATGTACAGAATAAGGGTTATAAGAGATGGTAGCAACAACATTATGTACAGAATAAGGGTTATAAGAGATGGTAGCAACAACATTATGTACAGAATAAGGGTTATAAGAGATGGTAGCAACAACATTATGTACAGAATAAGGGTTATAAGAGATGGTAGCAACAACATTATGTACAGAATAAGGGTTATAAGAGATGGTAGCAACAACATTATGTACAGAATAAGGGTTATAAGAGATGGTAGCAACAACATTATGTACAGAATAAGGGTTATAAGAGATGGTAGCAACAACATTATGTACAGAATAAGGGTTATAAGAGATGGTAGCAACAACATTATGTACAGAATAAGGGTTATAAGAGATGGTAGCAACAACATTATGTACAGAATAAGGGTTATAAGAGATGGTAGCAACAACATTATGTACAGAATAAGGGTTATAAGAGATGGTAGCAACAACTTTATGTACAGAATAAGGGTTATAAGAGATGGTAGCAACAACTTTATGTACAGAATAAGGGTTATAAGAGATGGTAGCAACAACATTATGTACAGAATAAGGGTTATAAGAGATGGTAGCAACAACATTATGTACAGAATAAGGGTTATAAGAGATGGTAGCAACAACATTATGTACAGAATAAGTTACATACAATTCGAAAAAAACAGCACAGTTCGTTAGGAGCCAGTACAACGGTAGCCATTCCCTCCGGCGTCAGTCAGTCAGTCAGTCAGCCAGCCAGCCAGCCAGCCAGCCAGCCAGCCAGCCAGCCAGCCAGCCAGCCAGTCAGTCAGTCAGTCAGTCAGTCAGTCACCAGATATTACTAACGGTAGGTATAAAGCACAGACCTTCATGACAGTGAGAGCGTGAGAGGACACACCATGGAAGCGTTTCTCCAGGGGCTCCTACAGAGAGAACAGAGAATAATCAAGCAAAATACTATCAACAGACAGTGAGTGATATGATGTTATCAACAGACAGTGAGTGATATGATGTTATCAACAGACAGTGATATGATGTTATCAACAGACAGTGATATGATGTTATCAACAGACAGTGATATGATGTTATCAACAGACAGTGATATGATGTTATCAACAGACAGTGATATGATGTTATCAACAGACAGTGATATGATGTTATTAACAGACAGTGATATGATGTCATCAACAGACAGTGATATGATGTTATCAACAGACAGTGATATGATGTTATCAACAGACAGTGAGTGATATGATGTTATCAACAGACAGTGATATGATGTTATCAACAGACAGTGATATGATGTTATCAACAGACAGTGATATGATGTTATCAACAGACAGTGATATGATGTTATCAACAGACAGTGATATGATGTTATCAACAGACAGTGATATGATGTTATCAACAGACAGTGATATGATGTTATCAACAGACAGTGATATGATGTTATCATCAGACAGTGATATGATGTTATCAACAGACAGTGATATGATGTTATCAACAGACAGTGATATGATGTTATCAACAGACAGTGATATGATGTTATCATCAGACAGTGATATGATGTTATCAACAGACAGTGATATGATGTTATCAACAGACAGTGATATGATGTTATCAACAGACAGTGATATGATGTTATTAACAGACAGTGATATGATGTTATCATGTTATCAACAGACAGTGATATGATGTTATCAACAGACAGTGATATGATGTTATCAACAGACAGTGATATGATGTTATCAACAGAGTGATATGATGTTATCAACAGTGATATAATGTTATCAACAGAAAGTGATATGATGTTATCAACAGAGTGATATGATGTTATCAACAGTGATATAATGTTATCAACAGAAAGTGATATGATGTTATCAACAGAGTGATATGATGTTATCAACAGTGATATAATGTTATCAACAGACAGTGATATGATGTTATCAACAGACAGTGATATGATGTTATCAACAGAGAGTGATATGATGTTATTAACAGAAAGTGATATGATGTTATCAACAGACAGTGATATGATGTTATCAACAGACAGTGATATGATGTTATCAACAGACAGTGATATGATGTTATCAACAGACAGTGATATGATGTTATTAACAGACAGTGATATGATGTTATCAACAGACAGTGATATGATGTTATCAACAGACAGTGATATGATGTTATCAACAGTGATATGATGTTATCAACAGAAAGTGATATGATGTTATCAACAGAGTGATATGATGTTATCAACAGTGATATAATGTTATCAACAGACAGTGATATGATGTTATCAACAGACAGTGATATGATGTTATCAACAGACAGTGATATGATGTTATCAACAGACAGTGATATGATGTTATCAACAGACAGTGATATGATGTTATCAACAGACAGTGATATGATGTTATCAACAGACAGTGATATGATGTTATCAACAGACAGTGATATGATGTTATCAACAGACAGTGATATGACGTTATCAACAGACAGTGATATGATGTTATCAACAGACAGTGATATGATGTTATCAACAGACAGTGATATGATGTTATCAACAGACAGTGATATGATGTTATCAACAGACAGTGATATGATGTTATTAACAGACAGTGATATGATGTTATCAACAGACAGTGATATGATGTTATCAACAGACAGTGATATGATGTTATCAACAGTGATATGATGTTATCAACAGAAAGTGATATGATGTTATCAACAGTGATATGATGTTATCAACAGACAGTGATATGATGTTATCAACAGACAGTGATATGATGTTATCAACAGACAGTGATATGATGTTATCAACAGACAGTGATATGATGTTATCAACAGACAGTGATATGATGTTATCAACAGAAAGTGATATGATGTTATTAATAGACTTGATATAAAATTAGATAACATTGGAACCATACCGAAGTGTCTGGCTAGGCCAGGGGATATAGTAATAAAGTTAGTTATAGTACAGCATAGTATAGCATAGTACAGTATAGCATAGCATAGCATAGTATAGTATAGTTACCATAGTATCTGGCTAGGCCAGGGGATATAGTAATATTGTTAGTTATAGTATAGAAAAGTTTAGTACAGTATAGTATATATAGCAAGGTACCATAGTGTCTGGCTAGGCCAGGGGATAAAGTAATATAGTTAGTTATAGTATAGTATTTATAGTATAGTACAGTATATATAGCAAGGTACCATAGTGTCTGGCTAGGCCAGGGGATATAGTAATATAGTTAGTTATAGTATAGTATTTATAGTATAGTACAGTATATATAGTTAGGTACCATAGTGTCTGGCTAGGCCAGGGGATATAGTAATATAGTTAGTTATAGTATTTATAGTACAGTATAGTATAGTATCTATAGTAAGGTACCATAGTGTCTGGCTAGGCCAGGGGATATAGTAATATAGTTAGTTATAGTATACAGTACCAGTCAAAAGTTGGGACACAGCTACTCATTCAAGGGTTTTCTTTATTTTTACTATTTTCTACACTATAGAATAATAGTGAAGACATCAAAACTATGAAATTATACAAATGGAATCAAGTAGTAACCAAAAAAGTGTTTAAAAAATCAAAATATATTTGAGATTCTTCAAAGTAGCCACCCTTTGCCTTGATGAGAGCGTTCCAAACTCTTGGCATTCTCTCAACCAGATTCACCTGGAATGCTTTTCCAACAGTCTTGAAGGAGTTCCAACATATGCTGAGCACTTGTTGCCTGCTTTTCCTTCACTCCGCGGTCCGACTCATCCCAAAACATTTCAATTGCATTGAGGTCAGGTGATTGTGGAGGCCAGGTCATCTGATGCAGCCCTCCATCACTGTCCTTCTTGGTCAAATAGCCCTTACACAGCCTGGAGGTATGTTGGGTCATTGTCCTTTTGAAAAACAAATGATTGTCCCACTAAGCACAAACCAGATGGGATGGCGTATCGCTGCAGAATGCTGTAGTATCCATGCTGGTTAATTGTGCCTTTAATTCTAAATAAAACACTGACAGTACCACACCATCACACCTCCTCCTCCATGCTTCACGGTGGGAACCAGACATATGGAGATCATCTGTTTACCTACTCTGCGTCTCACAAAGACATGGTGGTTGGATCCAAAAATCAAACATTTGGACTCATCAGACCAAAGGACAGATTTCCACCGGTCTAATGTCCATTGCTCGTGTTTCTTGGCCCAAGCAAGTCTCTTCTTATTATTGGTGTCCTTTAGTAGTGGTTTCTTTGCAGCAATTCGACCATAAAGGCCTGATTCATGCAGTCTCCTCTGAACAGTTGATATTGAGATGTGTCCGTTACTTGAACTCTGTAAAGTATATATTTGGGCTGTAATTTCTGAGGCTGGTAACTCTAATGAACGTATCCTCTCCAGCAGAGGTAACTCTGAGAGGTCCTCATGAGAGACAGTTTCATCATAGCGCTTGATGTTTTTTGTGACTACACTTGAATACTGGAGGCTGAGACAGGAGGGGTCAGGAGACACTGTGGCCCCATCCGAGGACACCCCCTGACAGGGCCAAACAGGAAGGATATAACCCCACCCACTTTGCCAAAGCACAGCCCCCACACCACTAGAGGGATATCTTCAACCACCAACTTGAAGAAACTTTCAAAGTTCTTGACATTTTCCGGATTGACTGACCTTCATGTCTTAAAATAATGATGGACTGTCATTTCTCTTCTTCATAATATAAACTTGGTCTTTAACCGAATAGGGCTTCTGTAATACCACCCCCCACCTTGTCACAACACAACTGATTGGCTAAAACGCATTAAGAAGAACATTTAACAAGGCAC
>NC_056442.1:57514985-57532485 GCF_018296145.1 Oncorhynchus tshawytscha | reverse complement strand
CCCCAGGAAAGGAGGCAGTCCCGCAAACCTGTGGGCACGTAGGTGCGATTTTCCGGGCACTGTGCAGGTACTGGTTCTGTACGCAGGGCCTGCCGTATGTCGGCATCCACATCCCACACCACTGGCGCGATGATGCGGAACGGAGGGATGATGGAGGTCTCCTCTTCCTGCCTCTCCTCTGCGTCATAGAGGCGAGGCAGGGCGTCCGCCTTCACGTTCTTCGAGGCTTCGAGGAAATCGTGAATTGTTACCTGGCAAAGAATAGAGCCCACCTGTCTTGGGTTTAGTCTGATGTACTCCAGTTTGCGGTGGTCTGTTCACACCAGGAAAGGGTGTTTGGATCCCTCCAGCCAGTGCCTCCACGCCTTCAGAGCCTTCTTGACCGCCAAGAGTTCCCAGTCCCCTACGTCGTAGTTCCTCTGGGCGGGGCTCACTAGGTTGGAGTAGAAAGTGCAGGGCCGGTGCTATGGAGGGGTTCCGGTGCGCTGAGATAACAATGCCCTGACTCCTACTTCGGAGGCATCCACCTCGATGATGAAGGAGAGTTAGGGGTCGGGAGCAGTGGGGAAACGTGCCTTCAGCGTGTCGAATGCCCTCTCCGCCTTCGCCGTCCAACGAAGCTGCTGGGGTACGAGGCGCAACCACCGTGCTGATGCTCCGGATGACCCTCTGAAATTAGTTGACGAACCCCAGGAATCGCTGGACTACATTCACGGACTTGGAGATGGGCCATGACCTGACTGCGCTGATGCGTCGTTCCTCCATCTCCACTCCCTTCGTGGAATGACACTTCCTTCCAAGGACACGGACCACTGGAAAAACAAACATTTCTCCTGCTCATGCTCCAACAGTCTTCTCAGCACAGACCTGACTAAAGAGACGTACTGGACGCGGTCAGCAGAATAGACCATAATGTGGAGGACTGAAGGAGCATTAGACAGGCCAAAGGGTATTACGAGATACTCGTAATGACCCGTGGTTGTGGAAAAACTGACTAGCTGACTGGCTAACTGACTGGTTAGCTGACTGGCTAACTGACTGGCTAGCTGACTGACTGAACAGCTGACTGGCTAGCTGATTGGCTGACTGGCTAGCTGACTGACCGGCTGACTGGCTAGCTGACTGAATGACTGGCTGATTGGCTGACTGACTGACCGGCTAGCTGACTGGATGACTAGCCGACTGACTGGCTAGCTGACTACCTAACTGGCTGAATGGCTAGCTGACTGCCTAACTGGCTGACTGGCTAGCTGACTGGCTGACTGGCTAGCTGTGACTGCTTAACAGGCTGACTGGCTAGCTGACTGGCTAGCTGACTGGCTAGCTGACTGGCTGACTGGCTAGCTGACTGGCTGACTGACCAACTGAATGACTAACTGGATGAAGTTTTTGACTCACTGACTGACTGTCTAACAGGCTGACTGGCCGGTTGACTGACTGGCTGACTGCCTAAATGGCTGACTGCCTAACTGGCTGACTGGCTAACAGGCTGACTGGCCGGTTGACTGGCTGACTGCCTAAATGGCTGACTGCCTAACTGGCTGATTGGCTGACTGTTTAACAGGTTGACTGGCCAGTTGACTGGTTGGTTCTTCTCCTCTCCTCTTCTCTCCTCCCTATACTTCCCTGCTGTGGAAGTGAGGAGACCAGAACAGCAGCTGATATCTTTAGGTTCCTTGCCGAATGGCTAGCTGACTGCATAACTGGCTGACTGGCTAGCTGACTGGCTGACTAGCTAGCTGACTGGCTGACTGGCTAGCTGACTGGCTAGCCGACTGAGTGAGGAGACCAGAACAGCAGCTGATATCTTTAGGCTCCTTGTTGAATTAGTCATTAGAGAAACATAGAACGCTAAGCACACACAAACGTACTCACGGGCCGTGGTGTGTGTGTGTGTGTGTGTGTGTGTGTGTGTGTGTGTGTGTGTGTGTGTGTGACCTACTGAGGATCCTGGCGAATCCAAAGTCACAGAGTTTGATGACTCCTGTCTTGGTGAGGAGGATGTTCTCTGGCTTCACATCCCGATGAATACACTGAAACACACACACACACACACACACACACACTATTACATAACTGAAAAGTAATATAGATGTCAATAAAGCTATGAAACAAAATAACTCAAAAGTTAAAAAGATAACCTTTCTAGCACACAGACATTAGAAGTAAGAATTAGCTGAAACTAACGTTGTGTTTGTGGCAGAAGTTGACGGCCTGCAGCGTCTGCCACACTATACTCTTCAGTTGAACCTCAGGGACCCTGGAGGAGACCAGAACACAACAGGATGTTTTATAGAACATACAGAGGTCAGAGGTTATAGAGGGATACTTAGTTGTTGTCAATAGTTCAGAAACACATACAGTTGAAGTCAGAGGTTTACATACACTTAGGTTGGAGTCATTAAAACAAAACACATTTTTTGTCAACAAACTATCATAATTCCATGTGGGTTAGAAGTTTACATACACTAAGTTGACTGCGCCTTTAAACAGTTTGGGAAATTCCAGAAAATGATGTCATGGCTTTAGAAGCTTCTTGACATCATTTGAGTCAATTGGAGGTGTACCTGTGGATGTATTTCAAGGCCTACCTTCAAACTCAGTGCCTCTTTGCTTGACATCATGGGAAAATCAAAGAAATCAGCCAAGACCTCAGAAAACAAATTGTAGACCTCCACAAGTCTGGTTCATCCTTGGGAGCAATTTCCAAATGCCTGAAGTTACCACGTTCATATGTACAAACAATAGTATACAAGTATAAACACCATGGGACCACACAGCCATCATACCGCTCAGGAAGGAGACGCGTTCTGTCTCCTGGAGATGAACGTCCTTTGGAGCGAAAATTGCAAATCAATCCCAGAACAACAGCAAAGAACCTTGTGAAGATGCTGGAGGAAACAGGTACAAAAGTATCTATATCCACAGTAAAACGAGTACTATATCGACATAACCTGAAAGGCCGGCCAACAAGGAAGAAGCCACTGCTCCAAAACCGCCATAAAAAAAGCCAGGCTACAGTTTACAACTGCACATGGGGACAAAGATCGTACTTTTTGGAGAAATGTCCTCGGGTCTGATGAAACAAAAAAATAACTATTTGGCCATAATGACCATCGTTATGTTTGGAAGAAAAAGGGGGAGGCATCATAAATTCATCATAATAATCATCATGATATGTAATGCTACTGTAAATTCATCATAATAATCATCATGATATGTAATGCTACTGTAAATTCATCATAATAATCATCATGATATGTAATGCTACTGTAAATTCATCATAATAATCATCATGATATGTAATGCTACTGTAAAGTCATAATAATCATCATGATATGTAATGCTACTGTAAATTCATCATAATAATCATCATGATATGTAATGCTACTGTAAATTCATCATAATAATCATCATGATATGTAATGCTACTGTAAATTCATCATAATAATCCTCATTATAATCATTGTGATATTGTTATGTTCTCAGATCCTTTCTCGTTACATCCAAACGGACTGCTGCTTTAAACAGTTCTCTATCACCCGGGCAACTGTATGCATGTCGCCCCTAGCAACCACAGCTTTTGTTTTCAGGGGCGGCTTGAGTTTCTGCTGCATGGCATTCTGGGTAAAGGACCTGTAGTGAGGCAGCGAGGGAGGAAGCTTTCTCCTAACATAATACACACACTGCCCTTTGTCTTGGGAACGGAGAGTGTGTGGGGTAGAGGGGTGTCTGTGTGTTCTATAAAACATCCTGTTGTGTTCTGGTCTCCTCCAGGGTCCCTGGGGTTCAACTGAAGAGTATAGTGTGGCAGACGCTGCAGGGCGTCAACTTCTGCCACGAAACACAACGTTCTGTTCTTGTCTAATGATATTCTGCATTATATCATTCTGTATTACGTGTCATGTTTTGTGTTGGACCCCAGGAAGAGTAGCTGCTGCTTTTGGAACAGCAGCTGGGGGATCCCAATAAAATACCAAATACTTCTAATGTCTGCGCGCTAGAAAGGATTTCTTTTTAACTTTTGAGTTATTTTGTATCATAGCTTTATTGACATCTATATTACTTTTCACTTCTGTAAAAGCGTGTGTGTGTGTGTGTGTGTGTGTGTGTGTGTGTGTGTGTGTGTGCATGCATAATGTGTCAATTAAAGTATGCTGACACAATACTTTTTCTTCTAACGTTCTCTGTCTTTAGTGTCTCTTAGCAACGGTCTCCCACCACGTAGTTCAGACGCTGTTCCTCCTCTCTGTCCCTGCCTCTCATTCTGTCTGTCCCCTATCTTTCCTTCTCCCTCTCTTTCTCTTTCTCTGTCCCCCTTCTCCCTACTTCCCCACCCCCTACCTCATTCTGTCTGTCCCCCTATCTCTCCCTCCCCTACCCTTCTCTCTGTCCCCCTATCTCTCCCTCCTCCTCTCTGTCCCCCTATCTCTCCCTCCTCCTCTCTGTCCCCCTATCTCTCCCTCCCCCTCTCTTTCCCCCTATCTCTCCCTCCCCCTCTCTTTCTCTCTGTCCCCCTATCTCTCCCTCCCCCTCTCTTTCTCTCTGTCCCCCTATCTCTCCCAACCCCTACCTCATTCTCTCTGTCCCCCTATCTCTCCCAACCCCTACCTCATTCTCTCTGTCCCCCTATCTCTCCCTCCCCCTACCTCATTCTCTCTGTCCCCCTATCTCTCCCTCCCCTACCTCATTCTCTCTGTCCCCCTATCTCTCCCTCCCCCTACCTCATTCTCTCTGTCCCCCTATCTCTCCCAACCCCTACCTCATTCTCTGTCCCCCTATCTCTCACAACCCCTACCTCATTCTGTCTGTCCCCCTATCTCTCCAACCCCTACCTCATTCTGTCTGTCCCCCTATCTCTCCCAACCCCTACCTCATTCTCTCTGTCCCCCTATCTCTCACAACCCCTACCTCATTCTGTCTGTCCCCTATCTCTCCCAACCCCTACCTCATTCTCTCTGTCCCCCTATCTCTCCCTCCCCCTACCTCATTCTCTCTGTCCCCCTATCTCTCACAACCCCTACCTCATTCTGTCTGTCCCCCTATCTCTCCCAACCCCTACCTCTTCTGTCCATCCTAGTGGTCAGACTAACCACCAGGCAAAGTATATGACGTGAGGAGTCACTAAATGAAACAGGAAAGATGATCTTGGTGATCAGTCATAGAGCTCCTGAGAGTGAGAGAGTTAGACTAACACAAAGGACATCACATGTTTATTTTAGCAGCTGAGTTGGGGTTGGGCCCGAAAGAGTCATGACAGGGTGATAAGAGTTAACGTACCCACGGGGTTAGGGAGTCATGACAGGGTGATAAGAGTTAGCGTACCCACAGGGTTAGGGAGTCATGACAGGGTGATAAGAGTTAACGTACCCACGGGGTTAGGGAGTCATGACAGGGTGATAAGAGTTAGCGTACCCATGGGGTTAGGGAGTCATGACAGGGTGACAAGAGTTAACGTACCCACGGGGTTAGGGAGTCATGACAGGGTGATAAGAGTTAACGTACCCACGGGGTTAGGGAGTCATGACAGGGTGATAAGAGTTAACGTACCCACGGGGTTAGGGAGTCATGACAGGGTGATAAGAGTTAACGTACCCACAGGGTTAGGGAGTCATGACAGGGTGATAAGAGTTAGCGTACCCACGGCGTTAGGGAGTCATGACAGGGTGATAAGCGTTAACGTACCCACGGGGTTAGGGAGTCATGACAGGGTGATAAGAGTTAACGTACCCACGGCGTTAGGGAGTCATGACAGGGTGATAAGCGTTAATGTACCCACTGGGTTAGGGAGTCATGACAGGGTGATAAGAGTTTGCCTACCCATGGGGTTAGGGAGTCATGACAGGGTGATAAGAGTTAACGTACCCATGGGGTTAGGGAGTCATGACAGGGTGATAAGAGTTAGCGTACCCACAGGGTTAGGGAGTCATGACAGGGTGATAAGAGTTAACGTACCCACGGGGTTAGGGAGTCATGACAGGGTGATAAGAGTTAACGTACCCATGGGGTTAGGGAGTCATGACAGGGTTATAAGAGTTAACCTACCCACGGGGTTAGGGAGTCATGACAGGGTGATAAGAGTTAACCTACCCACGGGGTTAGGGAGTCATGACAGGGTGATAAGAGTTAACGTACCCACTGGGTTAGGGAGTCATGACAGGGTGATAAGAGTTAGCGTACCCATGGGGTTACATGACAGGGTGATAAGAGTTAACGTACCCACGGGGTTAGGGAGTCATGACAGGGTGATAAGAGTTAGCGTACCCATGGGGTTAGGGAGTCATGACAGGGTGATAAGAGTTAACGGGGGTTAGGGAGTCATGACAGGGTGATAAGAGTTAGCGTACCCACAGGGTTAGGGAGTCATGACAGGGTGATAAGAGTTAACGTACCCACGGGGTTAGGGAGTCATGACAGGGTGATAAGAGTTAACGTACCCATGGGGTTAGGGAGTCATGACAGGGTGATAAGAGTTAACGTACCCACGGGGTTAGGGAGTCATGACAGGGTGATAAGAGTTAACGTACCCATGGGGTTAGGGAGTCATGACAGGGTTATAAGAGTTAACCTACCCACGGGGGTGTCGGTCCAGCTCGTTCAGGACGGTCTGCTCACAGAACTCAAAGACCAGGTGGAGACGTCTCTTCCTTCTGAAAACCTCCAGGAGGTTAACCAGGTTCACATGCTTCAGCTGCTGAAGGGATGAACACAGTGGGTGGTGAGAGGGTGCTGTCTGTCTGTCTGTCTGTGTTTAAGAGCCTGGTGTGTATCTCTCCTACCTTCAGCATGCGTATCTCCCTCAGTGCTATCTTCCTGATGACTGGGTCATCCTCTGACTCAACAAACTTCTTGATAGCGACTATCTGTCCGGATTCCCTGTGTCTGCATTTAAACACCACACCGTATGAACCCTCTCCAATCTTGGCCAGCTTGTCATACTTCTCCATCAGACAGGTGAGGAAGTGACCTGTCACACACAAAACACTTCTTCTTTTCTTTTGCTGATATTCTGAATACGTAGCCTTCAGATCTGTCGTTTCACTGAGGTCCTACAGGAGGAACTACAGTTCTTTTGAGCTTGTTATTTCAGAGAAATGTACATCCTACTCACTACAATCACTATATGTACTCACTGCTGTCTGTGTTGACTCGGAGCGCCAAACGGTCTTCAGACCAAATTATATGTACATCCACGCGAACATGATCGCACCCATGACGTCTTTAGGCGCAGGTATATTAAGTATTTCCCGCTTTACTGCTTTCAACTCAATTTCCAATTATAGGCTGACTTCGATTGACGTTGTTAACGCGCGGTTCTCTCCGGTAGACCGAGTCATTCAACAGAGTGGTTCTCGTTTCCACTTCGTTGGGACCAACGCTGGGCGCCTTACCAACAGCGGTTCCTTGGTTACCCGGTAACTCGTCATTCCCGTTTCAGCTAAAGGTCGATAATATCCTGCTCGTGGTCCTTAGTTCTCCGTTCTGTAATCCTATTATGTTGTTGATGCTTATATTTACAGGCGCAAATATAGCCTACACCTTTTGGCGTCGGCGACTCCAGTCCTCGGTGCACCTGATCGCTCCCATGGAAACACGTCTGAGAGGTGAGACAGGGTGACTACCGTGGTTACAGTATATCTACGTTACCTGTCCATTAGTTACACATGGTGCTGCCTATAACATATATGTTGGGCTGGGTTTCTTTGAGAAAATGGTGTAATGTCCAATATTGATGTGAAATGATACCTAACTTAAATTAGTTAATGATAAGCTATATTGCTATATTTACAATAGGCCTAACCTCCATTATCATACCATGCAAGTTCCATTCTCTTGCTATAGCATATAAAATACATCATGAACTGGGAACAACTACAATCTACACTGAACAAAAATATAAACGCAACATGCAAAGTGTTGGTTCCATGTTTCTTGATCTGAAATAAAAGATCCCAGAAATGTTCCATACACACAAAAAACGTATTTCTCTCAAATGTTGTACACAAATGTGTTTACATCCCTGTTAGTGAACATTTCTCCTTTTGCCAAGATAATCCAACCACCTGACAGGTGTGGCATATCAAGAAGCTGATTAAACAGCATGATCATTACACAGGTGCACCTTGTGCTGGGGACAACAAAAGGCCACTCTAAAATGTGCCGTTTTGTCACACAACACAACGCCACAGATGTCTCAAGTTTTGAGAGATGGTGCAATTGGCAGAAATGTCCACCAGAGCTGTTGCCAGATAATTGAATGTTCATATCTCTACCATAAGCCGCCTCCAATGTCGTTTTAGAGAATTTGGCAGTACGTCAAACCGGCCTCACAACCACAGACCACGTTTCACCAGGCTAGCCCAGGACCTCCACATCTGGCTTCTTCATCTGCGGGATTGTCTGACACCAGGCAACCAGACAGCTGATGAAACTGAGGAGTATTTCTGTCTGTATGTAATAAAGCCCTTTTGTGGGGAAAAACTCTGATTGGCTGGGGCTGGCTCCCATGTGTGTGTGCCTATACCCTCCCAGGCCCACCAATGGCTGCGCACCTGCCCAGTCATGTCAAATCCATAGATTAGGGCCTAATGAATGTATTTAAATCGACTGATTTCCTTATTTGAACTTGCATTTATATTTTTTGTTCAGTTTTACTTTTGATAAAATGGTTAATATTTTGTTAAATCTGACTGTATATTGTAGAGAAGACAGTTGCTTAATGATTGTTTAATGTTCATACTCTGCTATATTATTAGAAACCAGGGGCTACCAAGCAATCATGAGAGCATATCATAGTCTGTCTGGGGCAGTGGTTGGAGAAGGCCTAAGCCATCCAATACCATAACAGCTGGTTGATTCCACCCCTTCCTCTACTTGGCATGGTACACTGTGTTGGTCTAGTGGTGGTTTTCTGTGGTCCACTGTGGAAGACTAATGCAGTTGTTGACGTCAACAACAACAACAACAACAACGATCCCACGGGAAAAGCAAGTTTATCATCTTTAAAAAACGTTTAAAAGCAAAACGGGGTCAACAGGGTCGACATGTATCTACAACACAGCTAGTTGCCAAAGAAGGATGCTGTGGAATTAGAGACTGTGGTTGAAAATGTGAAAAACAGACACATTAAGAAGTGGTGTCAATGAGGTGCAACCTTGGTCGTGTGACGAGTGACCTTTAACCTTAGACGTGTTAGCTTCCTTACTTCCTTAAGTGCCTAGGCTGTAGCTCAGTGGGCTAACACAGTCTGTTGGTGCGCAGGACACCTGTGGTCAAACCGAGCCGGTCATCTTGTGTTATCATCAAATAAAGACGAGGCCAGTAAACATGAATGATGCAGCCTTTGAGCCAATTGGTAAATTCCAGATTTTTTTATTTAACTAGGCAAGTCAATTAAGAACAAATTCTTATTTACAATGACAGTCTACACCCACCAAACCCCGACGACGCTGTGCCAATTGTGCACCCCCCCTATGGGGACTCCAAATCATGGCCGGTTGTGATACAGCCTGGATTTGAACCACAGTGCCACTCGGGAGCCCTAAGATTCTTAAGTGTGCTCAACATTGACTCAGTTCTGTCTGAGATATCACATGGGTCTAGTAAACGCACAAACAAACGTACGGATGGAGACAGATCCACAGGCCGTTCCCCTGATTTCATCTTGGGGGACAGTAATATTCTCTTATTCAATTGTCTTACCAGAATCTCCCAGCGACATCATTAGTATTCAGTACCTGTCTTGACCACCAGGTGGCAATGTGAGTTCATGAATACAACCAACCTGTGACTACTTTAGTAGTAGAGGACACAGCTATTGATATTCTACTGTCTTTTATCATTGCACCTTTTCAACCAAGGTGATCATTGTGGCAGTTAAGTTCATGTGTATGAGAATGTTCACTGCTGTCTCTCTGTCTCTCTGTCTCTCTCTCTCTGTCTCTCTGTCTCTCTGTCTCTCTCTCTCTGTCTCTTTCTCTGTCTCTCTATCTCTCTGTCTCTCTATCTCTCTCTCTCTCTCTCTCTCTGTCTCTCTCTCTGTCTCTCTCCCTGTCTCTCTGTCTCTCTCTGTCTCTGTCTCTCTGTCTCTCTCTGTCTCTCTGTCTCTTTCTCTGTCTCTCTGTCTCTCTCTCTCTCTCTCTCTCTCTCTCTCTCTCTCTCTCTCCTCTCTCCCTGTCTCTCTGTCTCTGTCTCTCTGTCTCTCTCTGTCTCTCTGTCTCTCTGTCTCTCTCTCTCTGTCTCTGTCTCTCTCTGTCTCTCTGTCTCTCTGTCTCTCTGTCTCTCTGTCTCTCTCTCTCTGTCTCTCTCTCTCTCTGTCTCTCTCCCTGTCTCTCTGTCTCTCTGTCTATCTGTCTCTCTCTCTCTCTCTCTCTGTCTCTCTGTCTCTCTGTCTCTCTGTCTCTCTGTCTCTCTGTCTCTGTTACACTGTCACTCTGTCTCTGTGTCTCTCTGTCTCTCTGTCTCTCTGTCTCTGTTACACTGTCACTCTGTCTCTGTGTCTCTGTTAGTGAAAGAGTGGAGGGTTTGGTCCTCCTATAGATTAGTAAAGGACTGGAGGGTTGGGTCCTCCTCTAGATTAGTGAAGGATTGGAGGGGGTGGGTGGGGTTATATCCTTCCTGTTTGGCCCTGTCCGGGGGTGTCCTCGGATGGGGCCACAGTGTCTCCTGACCCCTCCTGTCTCAGCCTCCAGTATTTATGCTGCAGTAGTTTATGTGTCGGGGGGCTAGGGTCAGTTTGTTATATCTGGAGTACTTCTCCTGTCCTATTCGGTGTCCTGTGTGAATTTAAGTGTGCTTTCTCTAATTCTCTATTTCTTTCTCTCTCTCGGAGGACCTGAGCCCTAGGACCATGCCCCAGGACTACCTGACATGATGACTCCTTGCTGTCCCCAGTCCACCTGGCTGTGCTGCTGCTCCAGTTTCAACTGTTCTGCCTTATTATTATTCGACCATGATGGTCATTTATGAACATTTGAACATCTTGGCCATGTTCTGTTATAATCTCCGCCCAGCACAGCCAGAAGAGGACTGGCCACCCCACATGTGCTCTCTCTAATTCTCTCTTTCTCTCTTTCTCTCTTTCTTTCTCTCTCTCGGAGGACCTGAGCCCTAGGACCATGCCCCAGGACTACCTGACATGATGACTCCTTGCTGTCCCCAGTCCACCTGGCTGTGCTGCTGCTCCAGTTTCAACTGTTCTGCCTTATTATTATTCGACCATGCTGGTCATTTATGAACATTTGAACATCTTGGCCATGTTCTGTTATAATCTCCACCCGGCACAGCCAGAAGAGGACTGGCCACCCCACATAGCCTGGTTCCTCTCTAGGTTTCTTCCTAGGTTTTGGCCTTTCTAGGGAGTTTTTCCTAGCCACCGTGCTTCTACACCTGCATTGCTTGCTGTTTGGGGTTTTAGGCTGGGTTTCTGTACAGCACTTTGAGATATCAGCTGATGTACGAAGGGCTATATAAATACATTTGATTTGAATTGATTTGAGGGTTGGGTGCTCTAGATTAGTCAAGGACTGGAGGGTTGGGTCCTCCTCTAGATTAGTGAAGGAGAGGAGGGGTGGGTCCTCCTCTAGATTAGTGAAGGACTGGAGGGTTGGGTCCTTCCCTAGGTTAGTGAAGGACTGGAGGGTTGGGTCCTTCCCTAGGTTAGTGAAGGATAGGAGGGTTGGGTCCTCCTCTAGATTAGTGAAGGAGTGGAGGGTTGGGTCCTCCTCTAGATTAGTGAAGGAGTGAAGGTCTGGGTCCTACCCTAGATTATTTAAGGAGTGGATGGTTGGGTCCTCTAGATTAGTGAAGGAGTGGAGGGTTGGGTCCTCCTCTAGATTAGTGAAAGAGTGGAGGGTTGGGTCCTTCTCTAGGTTAGTGAAGGGTTGGGTCCTTCCCTAGGTTAGTGAAGGATAGGAGGGTTGGGTCCTCCTCTAGATTAGTGAAGGATCAGGTGTTTGGGTCCTCCTCTAGATTAGTGAAAAGGTGAAGGGTTCGGTCCTCCTCTAGTTTAGTGAAAGAGTGGAGGGTTGTGTCCTCCTCTAGATTAGTGAAGGAGAGGAGGGTTGGGTACTCCTCTAGATTAGTGAAGGGTTCAGTCCTCCCCTAGTTTAGTGAAGGTCTGGGTCCTCCCCTAGATTAGTGAAGGAGTGGAGGGTTGGGTCCTCTAGATTAGTGAAAGAGTGGAGGGTTGGGTCCTCCTCTAGATTAGTGAAGGAGTGGAGGGTTGGGTCCTCCTCTAGGTTAGTGAATGAGTGGAGGGTTGGGTCCTTCCCTTGGTTTGTGAAGGACTGGAGGGTTGGGTCCTCCTCTAGGTTAGTGAAGAAGTGGAGGGTTGGGTCCTCCTCTACATTAGTGAAAGAGTGGAGGGTTGTGTCCTCCTCTAGATTAGTGAAGGATCGGATGTTTGGGTCCTCCTCTAGATTAGTGAAAAGGTGAAGGGTTCGGTCCTCCTCTAGATTAGTGAAGGATTGGAGGGTTCTGTCCTCCTCTAGATTAGTGAAGGAGTGGAGGGTTCGGTCCTCCTCTAGATTAGTGAAGGAATGGAGGGTTGGGTCCTCCTCTAGTTTAGTGAAGGGTTGCATTGTCCCCTAGATTAGTGAAGGAGAGGAGGGTTGGGTACTCCTGTAGATTAGTGAAGGTTTCAGTCCTCCCCTAGTTTAGTGAAGGCCTGGGTCCTCCCCTAGATTAGTGAAGGATTGGAGGGTTTGGCCCTTCACTCGGTTAGTGAAGGAGTAGAGGGTTGGGTCCTCCTCTAGGTTAGTGAAGGAGTAGAGGGTTGGGTCCTCCTCTAGGTTAGTGAAGGAGTGGAGGGTTGGGTCCTCCTCTAGTTTAGTGAAGGAGTGGAGGGTTGGGTCCTCCTCTAGTTTAGTGAAGGAGTGCAGGGTTGGGTCCTTCTCTAGGTTAGTGAAGGGTTGGGTCCTTCCCTAGGTTAGTGAAGGATTGGAGGGTTGGGTCCTTCCCTAGGTTAGTGAAGGAGTGGAGGGTTGGGTCCTCCTCTGGATTAGTGGAGGGTTGTGTCCTCCTCTAGATTAGTGAAGGATCAGATGTTTGGGTCCTCCTCTAGATTAGTGAAAAGGTGAAGGGTTCGGTCCTCCTCTAGATTAGTGAAGGAGTGGAGGGTTGGGTCCTTCCCTAGGTTAGTGAAGGAGTGGAGGGTTGGGTCCTCCTCTGGATTAGTGGAGGGTTGTGTCCTCCTCTAGATTAGTGAAGGATCAGATGTTTGGGTCCTCCTCTAGATTAGTGAAAAGGTGAAGGGTTCGGTCCTCCTCTAGATTAGTGAAGGAGTGGAGGGTTGGGTCCTCCACTAGGTTAGTGAAGGAGTGGAGGGTTGGGTCCTCCTCTAGATTAGTGAAGGAGTGGAGGGTTGGGTCCTCCTCTAGATTAGTAAAGAAGTGGAGGTTTGGGTCCTCTAGATTAGTGAAGGAGTGGAGGGTTGGGTCCTCCTCTAGATTAGTGAAGGATTGGAGGGTTGGGTCATTCCCTAGGTTAGTGAAGGAGTGGAGGGTTGGGTCCTCCTCTAGATTAGTGATGGAATGGAGGGTTGGGACCTCCTCTAGTTTAGTGAAGGGTTGCGTCCTCCCCTAGATTAGTGAAGGAGTGGAGGGTTCGGTCCTCCTCTAGATTAGTGATGGAATGGAGGGTTGAAACCTCCTCTAGTTTAGTGAAGGGTTGCGTCCTCCCCTAGATTAGTGAAGGAGTGGAGGGTTGGGTCCTCCTCTAGATTAGTGAAGGGTTCAGTCCTCCCCTAGTTTAGAGAAGGCCTGGGTTCTCCCTAGATTAGTGAAGGAGTGGAGGGTTGGGTCCTCCTAGATTAATGAAAGAGTGGAGGGTTGGGTCCTCCTCTAGATTAGTGAAGGAGTGGAGGGTTGGGTCCTCCTCTAGGTTAGTGAATAAGTGGAGGGTTGGGTCCTCCTCTAGATTAGTGAAGGAGTGGAGGGTTGGGTCCTCCTCTAGATTAGTGAAGGAGTGGAGGGTTGGGTCCTCCTCTAGGTTAGTGAATAAGTGGAGGGTTGGGTCCTCCTCTAGTTTAGTGAAGGAGTGGAGGGTTGGGTCCTCCTCTAGATTAGTGAATGAGTGGATGGTTGGGTTCTCCTCTAGTTTAGTGAAGGACTGCAGGGTTGGGTCCTCTAGGATAGTGAAGGAGTGGAGGGTTGGGTCCTCCTCTGGGTTAGTGAAGGAGTGGATGGTCGGGCCTCTAGATTATTTAAGGAGTGGAGGGATGGGTCCTTCTCTAGATTAGTGAAAGAGTGGAGGGTTGGGTCCTTCTCTAGGTTAGTGAAGGGTTGGGTCCTTCCCTAGGTTAGTGAAGGAGTGGAGGGTTGGGTCCTTCCCTAGGTTAGAGAAGGAGTGGATGGTCGGTCGGGTCCTCTAGATTATTTAAGGAGTGGAGGGAAGGGTCCTTCTCTAGATTAGTGAACGAGTGGAGGGTTGGGTCCTTCTCTAGGTTAGTGAAGGGTTGGGTCCTTCCCTAGATTAATGAAGGAGTGGAGGGTTGGGTCCTTCCCTAGGTTAGTGAAGGAGTGGAGGGTTGTGTTCTCCTCTAGTTTAGTGAAGGAGTGGAGGGTTGGGTCCTCCTCTAGGTTAGTGAAGGATTGGAGGGTTGGGTCCTTCCCTCGGTTAGTGAAGGAGTGGAGGGTTGGGTCCTCCTCTACCTTTGCGAACGTGTGGAGGGTTTGGTCCTCCTCTAGGTTAGGGAAGGGTTGGGTCCTCCTCTAGGTTAGTGAAAGAGTGGAGGGATGGGTCCTCCTCTAGATTAGTGAAAGAGTGAAAGATTGGGTCCTCCCCTAAGGTTAGTGAATGAGTGAAGAGTTGGGTCCTCCTCAAGGTTAGTGAAGGAGTGAAGGGTTCGGTCCTCCCCTCGGTTAGTGAAGGATTGGAGGGTTGGGTCCTCCTCTAGTATAGTGAAGGAGTGGAGGTTTGGGTACTTCCCTTGGTTAGTGAAGGAGTGGAGGGTTGGGTCCTCCACTAGGTTAGTGAAGGACTGGAGGGTTGAGTCCTCCTCTAGATTAGTGACTAAGTGAAGGGTTGGGTCCTCCTCTAGATTACTGAAGGAGTGAAAGGTTGGGTCCTCCTCTAGATTAGTAAAGGAGTGAAGGGTTGGATCCTCCTCTAGGTTACTGAAGGAGCGGAGGGTTGGGTCCTCCTCTAGATTAGTGAAAGAGGGGAGGGTTGGGTCCTCTAGATTAGTGAAGGACTGAAAGATTGGGTCCTCCCCTAAGGTTAGTGAATGAGTGAAGGGTTGGGTCCTCCTCAAGGTTAGTGAAGGAGTGAAGGGTTGGGTCCTCTAAATTAGTGAAGGAGTGAAGGGTTGGGTCCTCCTCTAGATTAGTGAAGGAGTGAACTGTTGGATCCTCCTCTAGGTTAGTGAAAGAGTGGAGGGTTGGGTCCTTCTCTAGGTTAGTGAAGGTTTGGGTCCTTCCCTTGGTTAGTGAAGGAGTGGAGGGTTGGGTTCTCCTCTAGTTTAGTGAAGGAGTGCAGGGTTCGGTCCTCTAGGATAGTGAAGGAGTGGAGGGTTGGGTCCTCCTCTGGGTTAGTGAAGGAGTGGAGGGTCAGGTCCTCCTCTAGATTATTTAAGGAGTGGAGGGATGGGTCCTCCTCTATATTAGTGAAAGAGTGGAGGGTTGGGTCCTTCCCTAGGTTAGTGAAGGAATGGAGGGTTGGGTTCTCCTCTAGATTAGTGAAGGAGTGGAGGGTTGGGTCCTCCTCTAGGTTAGTAAAGGAGTGGAGGGTTGGGTCCTTCCCTCGGTTAGTGAAGGAGTGAATGGTTGGGTCTTCCTCTACCTTCGCGAAGGTGTGGAGGGTTTGGTCCTCCTCTAGGTTAGGGAAGGGTTGGGTCCTCCTCTACCTTCGCGAAGGTGTGGAGGGTTTGGTCCTCCTCTAGGTTAGTGAAGGATTGGAGGGTTGGGTCCTCTAAATTAGTGAAGGAGTGAAGGGTTGGGTTCTCCTCTAGATTAGTGAAGGAGTGGAGGGTTGGGTCCTCCTCTAGGTTAGTGAAAGAGTGGAGGGTTGGGTCCTCCTCTAGGTTAGTGAAAGAGTGGAGGGTTGGGTCCTCCTCTAGATTAGTGAAGGACCGGATGGTTAGGTCCTCCTCTAGATTAGTGAAGGATTGGAGGGTTGGGTCCTTCCCTTGGTTAGTGAAGGAGTGGAAGGTTGGGTCCTCCTCTAGATTAGTGAAGGAGTGAAGGGTTGGGTCCTCCTCTAGATTAGTGAAAGAGTGGAGGGTTGTGTCCTCCTCTAGATTAGTGAAGGATCGGATGGTTAGGTCCTCCTCTAGATTAGTGAAAAGGTGAAGGGTTCAGTCCTCCTCTAGAATAGTGAAGGATTGGAGGGTTCGGTCCTCCTCTAAATTAGTGAAGGAGTGAAGGGTTGGGTCCTCCTCTAGATTAGTGAAGGAGTGAAGGGTTGGATCCTCCTCTAGGTTACTGAAGGACCGGAGGGTTTGGTCCTCCTCTAGATTAGTGAAAGAGGGGAGGGTTCGGTCCTCGTCTAGATTAGTGAAGGACTGAAAGATTGGGTCCTCCCCTAAGGTTAGTGAATGAGTGAAGGGTTGGGTCCTCCCCTCGGTTAGTGAAGGAGTGAAGGGTTGGGTCCTCCTCTAGATTAGTGAAGGATTGGAGGGTTGGGTCCTCTAAATTAGTGAAGGAGTGAAGGGTTGGGTCCTCCTCTAGATTAGTGAAGGATTGGATACTCCTCTAGGTTAGTGAAGGAGTGGAGGGTTGGGTCCTCCTCTAGATTAGTGAAGGAGTGGAGGGTTGGGTCCTCCTCTAGATTAGTGAAGGAGTGGAGGGTTGGGTCCTCCTCTAGGTTAGTGAAGGAGTGGAGGGTTGGGTCCTCCTCTAGATTAGTGAAGGAGTGAAGGGTTGGGTCCTCCCCTATGTTAGTGAAGGAGTGGAGGGTTGGGTCTTCCTCTAATTTAGTGAAGGAGTGGAGGGTTGGGTCCTCCTCTCATTTAGTGAAGGAGTGGAGGTTTGGGTCCTCCACTAGGTTAGTGAAGGAGTGGAGGGTTGAGTCCTCCTCTATATTAGTGAAGGAGTGAAGGGTTGGGTCCTCCTCTAGATTAGTGAAAGAGTGGAGGGTTGGGTCCTTCATCTAGATTAGTGAAGGACTGGAGGGTTTGGGTCCTCCTCTAGATTAGTGAAGTAGTGGAGGGTTTGGGTCCTCCTCTAGATTAGTGAAGGACTGGAGGGTTTGGGTCCTCCTCTGGTTTAGTGAAGGAGTGGAGGGTTTGGGTCCTCCTCTGGTTTAGTGAAGGAGTGGAGGGTTTGGGTCCTCCTCTGGTTTAGTGTAGGACTGGAGGGTTTGGGTCCTCCTCTAGATTAGTGAAGTAGTGGAGGGTGTGGGGCCTCCTCTAGATTAGTGAAGGAGTGGAGTGTTTGGGTCCTCCTCTAGATTAGTGAAGGAGTGGAGGGTTTGGGTCCTCCTCTAGATTAGTGAAGGAGAGGAGCGTTTGGGTCCTCCTCTAGTTTAGTGGAGGGTTGGGTCCTCCTCTAGATTAGTGAAG
>NC_056442.1:57432485-57509985 GCF_018296145.1 Oncorhynchus tshawytscha | reverse complement strand
ATTTTCACACCAGTGACAGCAATAACAGCAGTCACCGCAGCAGTGTGGGGGCATTAGGCTGAGAGACTCTCTTCATCACCACAGACCTTTAATTGTTCTGGCCTGTAAACACCTTGCGTCAGTCACACTTACACTCTGACTGATTCACTGTTCTCTGAGGGGGGAGAGAGAGAGACAGATAGACAGAGAGACAGAGAGAGAGAGAGAGAGAGAGAGGGGAAAAAAGAGCACTGAAGGAGAAAGGTGTTGAGAAGCAGAACAGACGGACCATGAGACTGGTGTGTTTGGTCCTTACTTGCCTGACGGCGCTGTGCTTGGCGGGCAGCGTGAGCAGCATGTCCACCTGTAAGACTCTAGACCTGGAGCTGGTTAAGAAGAAACGCATCGAGGCGATCAGGGGACAGATCCTCTCCAAGCTGAGGATGCCCAAGGAGCCGGAGGAGGAGCAGGCGGGAACAGGGAAGGAGATCCCTGTAGCGTTGCTCTCTCTCTACAACAGCACCGTGGAGCTCAGTGAGGAGCAGAAACTACAGCCACACCCCACCACACACACACTGGAAGAAGAGGAGGAGTACTTCGCCAAGGAGGTCCACAAGTTCACCATGAAGCAGGGTTAGTAGAGAGAATCACACACACTGTCACACACACACTGTCACACACACACACTGTCACACACACACTGTCACACACACACTGTCACACACACACTGTCACACACACACTGTCACACACACACACTGTCACACACACACTGTCACACACACACACTGTCACACACACACTGTCACACACACTGTCACACACACACTGTCACACACACACACACTGTCACACACACACACATATACATACAAACAGATATACACACACACATATATACAAACACACACACACACACACACACTGTCACGCACACACATACGCACATGCACTCTCACGCACACACGCGCACACACACACACAGACTTGAGACTGACCACAGATCTATCGTGCATACACACCGGTGTAATTACTACACAAAGACACACACACACACCATATACACACACATATATACACACACCATATACACACACACACACACCACATACACACAAAGACACACACACCACATACACACACACACACACATATACACACACCATATACACACCATATACACACACATATACACACACATATATACACACCACATACACACACACACACACCATATACACACACACACACACACACCATATACACACACATATACACACACATATATACACACCACATACACACACACACACACCATATACACACACCATATACACACACATATATACACACCACATACACACACACACCATATACACACACCATATACACACACATATATACACACCACATACACACACACACACACACCATATACACACACACACACACACACCATATACACACCCATATGTACACACCACATACACACACAGACACATATACACACACACACACATATATACACACCACATACACACACACACACACACAGACACATATACACCACATATACAAACACACACACATATGCACACCACACACACACACATACAAACACATATACATATAAACAGATATACACACACACACACACACACACACATACATACATACATACATACATACATACATACATACATACATACATACATACATACATACATACATACATACACACACACACATACATACATACACACACACACACACACACACACACACACACACACACATACATACATACATACACACATACATACATACATACACACACACACACACACACACATACATACATACATACATACATACATACATACACACACACATACATACACACACACACACACACACACACACACACACATACATACATACATACATACATACATACATACATACATACATACATACATACACACACACATACATACATACATACATACATACATACATACATACATACATACATACATACATACATACATACATACATACATACATACACATACACACATACATACATACATACATACATACACACACACACACACACACACACACACACACACACACACACATACATACATACATACATACATACATACATACACACATACATACATACACATACATACACACACACACACACATACATACATACATACATACATACATACATACATACATACATACATACACACACACACACACATACATACATACATACATACATACATACATACATACATACATACATACATACATACATACATACATACATACATACATACATACATACATACATACATACATACATACATACATAATTTACATAGGTATTCAGACCCTTCTCAATGAGACTCGAAATTGAGCTCAGGTTCCTCCTGTTTCTATTGATCATCCTTGAGATGTTTCTACAACTTTATTGGAGTCCACCTGTGGTAAATTCAATTGATTGGACATGATTTGGAAAGGCACACACCTGTCTATATAAGGTCCCACAGTTGACAGTGCATGTCAGAGCAAAAACCAAGCCATGAGGTCGAAGGAATTGTCCATAGAGTTCCGAGACAGGATTGAGACGAGGTACAGATCTGGGGAAGGGTACCAAAACATTTCTGCAGCATTGAAGGTCCCCACATGGGGGAGAAGAGCCCTGGTCAGGGAGGGGACCATGAACCCAACGGTCACTCTGAAAGAGCTCCAGAGTTCCTCTATGGAGATGGGAGAACCTTCCAGAAGGACAACCATCTCAACAGCACCACAATCAGGTCTTTATGGTAGAGTGGCCAGATGGAAGCCACTTTAGTAAAAAGCACATGACAGCCCGCTTGGAGTTTTCCAAAAGACACCTAAATAAACTCAGACCATGACAAACAAGATTCTCTGGTCTGAACGGAGCAAAGCATAGAGAGATCCTTGATGAAGACCTGCTCCAGAGCGCTCAGGACCTCAGACTGGGGGCAAAGGTTCACCATCCAACAGGACAATGACCCTAAGCACACAGCCAAGACAACGCAGGAGTGGCTTTGGGACAAGTCTCTGAATGTCCTTGAGTGGCCCAGCCAGAGCCCAGACTTGAACCTGATCGAACATCTCTGGAGAGACCTGAAAATAGCAGCTCAGCAACACTCCCCATCCAACCTGACAGAGCTTGAGAGGATCTGCAGAGAATAATGGGAGAAACTCCCCAAATACAGGTGTGCCAAACTTGTAGCGTCATACCCAAGAAGACTGGAGGCTGTAATCACTGCCAAAGGTGCTTCAACAAAGTACTGAGTAAAAGGGTCTGAATACTTATTTAAATGTGATATATTTATTTTATTTTATAAATTAGCTAAAATTTCTAAAAACCTGTTTTAGCTTTTGATGTGGAAAAAAAAACAATACAATCAATTTTTGAATAAGGCTGCAATGTAACAAAATGTGGAAAAGTCAAGGGGTCTGAATACTTTCTGAACGCCCTGTATACACACACATCCATATCTAGAGACACACACATCCATATATAGACACACACACACACACACACACATCCATATATAGACACACACACACACACACACACACACACACACACACACACACACACACACATCCAGATATAGACACACACACATTCATATATAGACACACACACACACACACACACACACATCCAGATATAGACACACACACATTCATATATACACACACACACACACACACACACACACACACACACACACACACACACACACACACACACACACACACACACACACACACACACGCACACACACAGGGAGGCAGACTGGTTCTTTGACAGAGAGGAGCCGGTCATGATTTAATGTATTAACATATTATTAACATATGCCAAAACTCATCCTGTAATTCAAAACAGCTTCCACTCTTATTAACATATGCCAAAATGAAGATATTATTAACATATGCCAGAATTAACATATTATTAACATATGCCAAAACGAACATATTTTTAACATATGCCAGAATTAACATATTATTAACATATGCCAAAATGAACATAGTATTAACATATTTCCCAAACAGCTTCCACTCACTACCACTGGAATTGATTGCTATTGAACCCTTCTACCAATACATTCCCTGAACATGTGTGGAGAAGTGAACGATACAACATGTGTTTCCCTTCTGTTCTGGTAACAAACATCTTCACAGATCAGCAGCGTAATCAGCATCTGTTCCGATGTCTTCTCTCCTGCTATTTCAACTGTTGTATTTCTGTCGTATTCCTGGCATTATGATTTGACTCAACACGTTCTGGTCGGTGCTGGTTGTGAAATCAGACCTCCTCTCCGTGTTCTGTTGGGTTACGTGTTTCTTCTTGTGTCTAGTGTCATTTTACCTCATACCACTTCTTCTCCTCTTCTTCTTCTCCTCTTCTTCTTCTCCTCTTCTTCTCCTCTTCTTCTTCTCCTCTTCTTCTTCTCCTCTTCTTCTTCTCCTCTTCTTCTTCTCCTCTTCTCTTCTCCTCTTCTTCTTCTTCTCCTCTTCTTCTTCTCCTCTTCTCTTCTTCTCCTCTTCTTCTTCTCCTCTTCTTCTTCTCCTCTTCTTCTTCTCCTCTTCTCTTCTCCTCGTATTCTTCTTCTCTTCTTCTTCTCCTCTTCTCTTCTTCTTCTCCTCTTCTTCTTCTCTTCTTCTCCACTTCTTCTCCTCTTCTTCTCCACTTCTTCTCCTCTTCTTCTCTTCTTCTCCTCTTCTTCTCCACTTCTTCTCCTCTTCTTCTCCTCTTCTTCTCCTCTTCTCCCATTCTTCTCCTCTTCTTGTCCTCTTCTTCTTGTCCTCTTCTTCTTATCCTCTTCTCCTCTTCTTCTTCTCCTATTCTTCTCTTCTTCTTCTCCTCTTCTTGTCATCTTCTCTTCTTCTTGTCCTCTTCTCTTCTCCTCTTCTTCTTCTCCTCTTCTTCTTCTCCTCTTCTCTTCTTCTCCTCTTGTTCTCATCTTCTTCTTCTTCTTCTTCTCTTCTCTTCTTCTTGTCCTCTTCTTCTTCTCTTCTCCTCTTCTTCTTCTCCTCTTCTTCTCCTCTTCTCCTCTTCTCCTCTTTTTCTCCTCTTCTTCTTCTCTTCTTCTTCTCCTCTTCTTCTTCTCTTCTCTTCTTCTTGTCCACTTCTTCTTCTTCTCTTCTCCTCTTCTTCTTCTCCTCTTCTTCTCCTCTTCTCCTCTTCTCCTCTTTTTCTCCTCTTCTCCTCTTCTTGTCTTCTTCTTCTCCTCTTCTTCTTCTCTTCTCTTCTTCTTGTCCACTTCTTCTTCTTCTCTTCTCCACTTCTTCTTCTTCTTGTCCTCGTCTTCTCTTCTCCTCTTCTTCTTCTTCTTGTCCACTTCTTCTTCTTCTTGTCCTCTTCTTCTCTTCTCCTCGTATTCTTCTTCTCTTCTTCTTCTCCTCTTCTCTTCTTCTTCTCCTCTTCTTCTTCTCTTCTTCTCCACTTCTTCTCCTCTTCTTCTCCACTTCTTCTCCTCTTCTTCTCTTCTTCTCCACTTCTTCTCCTCTTCTCCTCTTCTTCTCCTCTTCTTCTCCTCTTCTCCCATTCTTCTCCTCTTCTTGTCCTCTTCTTCTTGTCCTCTTCTTCTTCTCCTCTTCTCCTCTTCTTCTTCTCCTATTCTTCTCTTCTTCTTCTCCTCTTCTTGTCATCTTCTCTTCTTCTTGTCCTCTTCTCTTCTCCTCTTCTTCTTCTCCTCTTCTTCTTCTCCTCTTCTCTTCTTCTCCTCTTGTTCTCATCTTCTTCTTCTTCTTCTTCTCTTCTCTTCTTCTTGTCCTCTTCTTCTTCTCTTCTCCTCTTCTTCTTCTCCTCTTCTTCTCCTCTTCTCCTCTTCTCCTCTTTTTCTCCTCTTCTTCTTCTCTTCTTCTTCTCCTCTTCTTCTTCTCTTCTCTTCTTCTTGTCCACTTCTTCTTCTTCTCTTCTCCTCTTCTTCTTCTCCTCTTCTTCTCCTCTTCTCCTCTTCTCCTCTTTTTCTCCTCTTCTCCTCTTCTTCTTCTCTTCTTCTTCTCCTCTTCTTCTTCTCTTCTCTTCTTCTTGTCCACTTCTTCTTCTTCTCTTCTCCACTTCTTCTTCTTCTTGTCCTCGTCTTCTCTTCTCCTCTTCTTCTTCTTCTTGTCCACTTCTTCTTCTTCTTGTCCTCTTCTTCTCTTCTCCTCCTCTTCTTCTCCTCCTCTTCTTGTCCTCTTCTTCTCCTCTTCTTCTCCTCTTCTTCTTCTCCCCTGCTTCTCTTCTCCTCTTCTTCTCTTCTTCTTCTCTTCTTCTTCTCCTCTTCTTCTTCTCCTCTTCTTCTTCTCCTCTTCTTCTCTTCTACTCGTATTCGTCTTCTCCTCTTCTTCTTCTCCTCTTCTTCTTCTTCTCTTCTCCTCCTCTTCTCTTCTCCTCTTCTTCTCTTCTCCTCTTCTTCTCTTCTCCTCTTCTTCTCTTCTCCTCCTCTTCTTCTTGTTCTCTTATTCTTCTTCTTGTTCTCTTCTTCTTCTCCTCTTCTTCTTCTTGTTCTCTTCTTCTTCTTCTTCTTCTTCTCTTCTTCTCCTCTTCTTCTTCTTCTCTCCTCCTGCTTCTCTCTTCTCCTCTTCTTGTCCTCTTCTTCTCTTCTTCTCTTCTCTTCTTCTTCTCTCCTCTTCTCTTCTCTCTTTCTTCTCTTCTTCTTCTCTTCTTCTTCTCCTCTTCTTCTTCTTCTCCTCTTCTTTTCTTCTTCTTCTCTTCTTCTCTCTCTTCTCTTCTTCCTCTTCTCTCCTCTTCTTCTCCCCTTCTTTCTTCTCCTCCTCTTCTTCTCTTCTTCTCCTCTTCTTCTCCTCTTCTTTGCCTCTTTGTCTCCTCTTCTTTCCCTCTTCTTCTTCTCTTCTTCTTCTTTTCCTCTTCTCCACTTCTCTGCTCAGCCATCCTCTATTTTTCACCTGATCTCGTCCTCTTATCAACTACTTCTAAAGACAGTTAGGGTTAGATAGATGTCCTGTCTCTAAAGACAGAGTTAGGGTAGGGGGTTACATAGATGTCCTGTCTCTAAAGACAAAGTTAGGGTTAGATAGATGTCCTGTCTCTAAAGACAGAGTTAGGGTTAGATAAATGTCCTGTCTCTAAAGACAGAGTTAGGGTTAGGATTAGATAGATGTCCTGTCTCTAAAGACAGAGTTAGGGTTAGGGTTAGATAGATGTCCTGTCTCTAAAGACAGAGTTAGGGTTAGTTAGATAGATGTCCTGTCTCTAAAGACAGAGTTAGGGTTAGGGTTAGATAGATGTCCTGTCTCTAAAGACAGAGTTAGGGTTAGGATTAGATAGATGTCCTGTCTCTAAAGACAGAGTTAGGGTTAGGGTTAGATAGATGTCCTGTCTCTAAAGACAGAGTTAGGGTTAGGATTAGATAGATGTCCTGTCTCTAAAGACAGAGTTAGGGTTAGGATTAGATAGATGTCATGTCTCTAAAGACAGAGTTAGGGTTAGGATTAGATAGATGTCATGTCTCTAAAGACAGAGTTAGGGTTAGGGTTAGATAGATGTCATGTCTCTAAAGACAGAGTTAGGGTTAGGATTAGATAGATGTCATGTCTCTAAAGACATAGTTAGGGTTAGGGGTTAGATAGATGTCCTGTCTCTAAAGACAGAGTTAGGGTTAGGGTTAGATAGATGTCCTGTCTCTAAAGACAGAGTTAGGGTTAGGATTAGATAGATGTCATGTCTCTAAAGACAGAGTTAGGGTTAGGATTAGATAGATGTCCTGTCTCTAAAGACAGAGTTGGGGTTAGGGTTAGATAGATGTCCTGTCTCTAAAGACAGAGTTAGGGTTAGGGTTAGATAGATGCCCTGTCTCTAAAGACAAAGTTAGGGTTAGATAGATGTCCTGTCTCTAAAGACATAGTTAGGGTTAGGGGTTAGATAGATGTCCTGTCTCTAAAGACAGAGTTAGGGTTAGGGTTAGATAGATGTCCTGTCTCTAAAGACAGAGTTAGGGTTAGGGTTAGATAGATGTCATGTCTCTAAAGACAGAGTTAGGGTTAGATACAGTAGATGTCCTGTCTCTAAAGACAGAGTTAGGGTTAGATAGATGTCATGTCTCTAAAGACAGAGTTAGGGTTAGATACAGTAGATGTCCTGTCTCTAAAGACAGAGTTAGGGTTAGGATTAGATAGATGTCCTGTCTCTAAAGACAGAGTTAGGGTTAGGGTTAGATAGATGTCATGTCTCTAAAGACAGAGTTAGGGTTAGATACAGTAGATGTCCTGTCTCTAAAGACAGAGTTAGGGTTAGGGTTAGATAGATGTCCTGTCTCTAAAGACAGAGTTAGGGTTAGGATTAGATAGATGTCATGTCTCTAAAGACAGAGTTAGGGTTAGGGTTAGATAGATGTCCTGTCTCTAAAGACAGAGTTAGGGTTAGGGTTAGATAGATGTCCTGTCTCTAAAGACAGAGTTAGGGTTAGATAGATGTCATGTCTCTAAAGACAGAGTTAGGGTTAGGGGTTAGATAGATGTCCTGTCTCTAAAGACAGAGTTAGGGTTAGGGTTAGATAGATGTCCTGTCTCTAAAGACAGAGTTAGGGTTAGATACATAGATGTCCTGTCTCTAAAGACAGAGTTAGGGTTAGGATTAGATACAGTAGATGTCCTGTCTCTAAAGACAGAGTTAGGGTTAGATACAGTAGATGTCCTGTGTTGAGCTGTGAAACAACAGGAAGAACAAACACTAGAGAAGACAGGGAATGTTGTTCTGCTGAGATGAACACCAGCGCATCACTAATGGGGGTAGAAGAGGAGGATGGAGAGAAGAAGGGTAAGAGTAGAAATCTTTCTGCTCATTCTCTCTGTTCTCTCTAATCTCTCTCTCCCTCAGGGTAGGGGGTTTCCTGTAATGTGAGTGTTGGGTTCTCCCTTCACTGCTCTGTCACTTATTCCCTCTCTCCCCCCTCGTGTTATTATCAGTGTGTTTGGGACAGGGCAGCTTGGCAGGAACAGGAAGGAAGGCGATAGGGAAGCTAGGCTGCTCTGGGAGATGGTTTGTCAATGACTCAGATCCGCTAGACTCGGTGCCCAAAGGGAGTCTTGGTTTCCTCCTAACAGTACCTTTGCTGTGCATAACACAACCGAACATCCGGATTCCACTCTGCTCCTTAACTGAGATGTTTACTGGACAACCCAACGACTTTGTCGACCTCCAGTGTGTGTGTGTGTGTGTGTGTGTGTGTGTGTGGGTGTGGGTGTGGGTGTGGGTGTGTGTGTGTGAGCATTGAGAGAGAAGGAATTGTTAGATAATCATTGAGGAGATTGAGGACAGTACGACTACCAGTTTGTTGCATGCTGGTTAGATCTATAGCATCTCGTCAAAAGATCACAAGGATCAGACAGACTCATTAAGATAAGAGCATAAGGGAGGAACTGAATGACACAATCACTTTCACATCTTCATCATCATTATCATCAGCTAAAGCCAAATGATGGCTATAGGGAAGCTTTGTTACCCTGATGGCTATAGGGAAGCTTTGTTACCCTGATGGCTATAGGGAAGCCTTGTTACCCTGATGGCTATAGGGAAGCCTTGTAACCCTGATGGCTATAGGGAGGCCTTGTTACCCTGATGGTTATAGGGAAGCTTTGTTTCCCTGATGGCTATAGGGAAGCCTTGTTACCCTGATGGCTATAGGGAAGTCACCTGGTGCCTATAGGGGAGCCACCTGGTGCCTATAGGGAAGCCTTGTTACCCTGATGGCTATAGGGAAGCATTGTTACCCTGATGGATATAGGGATGCCTTGTTACCCTGATGGCTATAGGGAAGCCTTGTTACCCTGATGGCTATAGGGAAGCTTTGTTACCCTGATGGCTATAGGGAAGCCTTGTAACCCTGATGGCAATAGGGAAGCCACCTGATGGCTATAAGGAAGCTTTGTTACCCTGATGGCTATAGGGAAGCCTTGTAACCCTGATGGTTAAGAAAGCCTTGTAACCCTGATGGCTATAGGGAAGCCTTGTTACCCTGATGGCTATAGGGAAGCCTTGTTACCCTGATGGCTATAGGGAAGCCACCTGATGGCTATAGGGAATCCTTGTTACCCTGATGGTTATAGGGAAGCTTTGTTTCCCTGATGGCTATAGGGAAGCCTTGTTACCCTGATGGCTATAGGGAAGTCACCTGGTGCCTATAGGGGAGCCACCTGGTGCCTATAGGGAAGCCTTGTTACCCTGATGGCTATAGGGAAGCCGCCTGATGGCTATAGGGAAGCCTTGTTACCCTGATGGCTATAGGGAAGCCTTGTAACCCTGATGGCTATAGGGAAGCCACCTGATGGCTATAGGGAAGCCTTGTTGCCCTGATGGCTATAGGGAAGCTTTGTTACCCTGATGGCTATAAGGAAGCTTTGTTACCCTGATGGCTATAGGGAAGCCTTGTTACCCTGATGGCTATAGGGAAGCTTTGTTACCCTGATGGCTACAGGGAAGCATTGTTACCCTGATGGCTATAGGGAGGCCTTGTTACCCTGATGGCTACAGGGAAGCATTGTTACCCTGATGGCTATTGGGAGGCCTTGTTACCCTGATGGCTATAGTGAAGCTTTGTTACCCTGATGGCTATAGGGGAGCCTTGTTACCCTGATTGCTATAGGGAAGCCTTGTTACCCTGATGGCTATAGGGAAGCATTGTTACCCTGATGGCTATAGGGAAGCCACCTGATGGCTATAGGGAAGCCTTGTTACCCTGATGGCTATAGGGAAGCCTTGTAACCCTGATGGCTATAGGGAGGCCTTGTTACCCTGATGGTTATAGGGAAGCTTTGTTACCCTGATGGCTATAGGGAAGCCTTGTTACCCCGATGGCTATAGGGAAGTCACCTGGTGCCTATAGGGAAGCCACCTGGTGCCTATAGGGAAGCCTTGTTACCCTGATGGCTATAGGGAAGCATTGTTACCCTGATGGCTATAGGGAAGCCACCTGATGGCTATAGGGAAGCCTTGTTACCCTGATGGCTATAGGGAAGCCTTGTAACCCTGATGGCTATAGGGAGGCCTTGTTACCCTGATGGTTATAGGGAAGCTTTGTTACCCTGATGGCTATAGGGAAGCCTTGTTACCCCGATGGCTATAGGGAAGTCACCTGGTGCCTATAGGGAAGCCACCTGGTGCCTATAGGGAAGCCTTGTTACCCTGATGGCTATAGGGAAGCCTTGTTACCCTGATGGCTATAGGGAAGCAGTGTTACCCTGATGGCTATAGGGAAGCCTTGTTACCCTGATGGCTATAGGGAAGCCTTGTTACCCTGATGGCTACAGGGAAGCATTGTTACCCTGATGGCTATAGGGAGGCCTTGTTACCCTGATGGCTATAGTGAAGCTTTGTTACCCTGATGGCTATAGGGGAGCCTTGTTACCCTGATGGCTATAGGGAAGCCTTGTTACCCTGATGGCTATAGGGAAGCATTGTTACCCTGATGGCTATAGGGAAGCCGCCTGATGGCTATAGGGAAGCCTTGTTACCCTGATGGCTATAGGGAAGCCTTGTAACCCTGATGGCTATAGGGAAGCATTGTTACCCTGATGGCTATAGGGAAGCTTTGTTACCCTGATGGCTATAGGGAAGCTTTGTTACCCTGATGGCTATAGGGAGGCCTTGTTACCCTGATGGCTATAGGGAAGCTACCTGATGGCTATAGGGAAGCCTTGTTGCCCTGATGGCTATAGGGAAGCTTTGTTACCCTGATGGCTATAAGGAAGCTTTGTTACCCTGATGGCTATAGGGAAGCTTTGTTACCCTGATGGCTATAGGGAAGCCACCTGATGGCTATAGGGAAGTCTTGTTACCCTGATGGCTACAGGGAAGCATTGTTACCCTGATGGCTATAGGGAGGCCTTGTTACCCTGATGGCTATAGAGAAGCCTTGTTACCCTGATGGCTATAGGGAAGCTTTGTTACCCTGATGGCTATAGGAAGCCACCTGATGGCTATAGGGAAGTCTTGTTACCCTGATGGCTACAGGGAAGCATTGTTACCCTGATGGCTATAGGGAGGCCTTGTTACCCTGATGGCTACAGGGAAGCATTGTTACCCTGATGTCTATAGGGAAGCCTTGTTACCCTGAGTGCTGTAGGGAAGCTTTGTTACCCTGATGGCTATAGGGAAGCCTTGTAACCCTGATGGCTATAGGGAAGCCACCTGATGGCTATAAGGAAGCTTTGTTACCCTGGTGGCTATAGGGAAGCCTTGTAACCCTGATGGTTATAGGAAGCCTTGTAACTCTGATGGCTATAGGGAAGCCTTGTTACCCCGATGGCTATAGGGAAGCCTTGTTACCCTGATGGCTATAGGGAAGCCACCAGAGGGCTATAGGGAAGCCTTGTTGCCCTGATGGCTATAGGAAAGCTTTGTTACCCTGATGGCTATAAGGAAGCTTTGTTACCCTGATGACTATAGGGAAGCATTGTTACCCTGATGGCTATCGGGAGGCCTTGTTACCCTGATGGCTACAGGGAAGCATTGTTACCCTGATGGCTATAGGGAGGCCTTGTTACCCTGATGGCTATAGGGAAGCTTTGTTACCCTGATGGCTATAGGGAAGTCTTGTAACCCTAATGGCTATAGGGAAGCCACCTGATGGCTATAAGGAAGCTTTGTTACCCTGGTGGCTATAGGGAAGCCTTGTAACCCTGATGGTTATAGGAAGCCTTGTAACCCTGATGGCTATAGGGAAGCCTTGTTAACCCGATGGCTATAGGGAAGCCTTGTTACCCCGATGGCTATAGGGAAGCCTTGTTACCCTGATGGCTATAGGGAAGCCACCTGATGGCTATAGGGAAGCCTTGTTGCCCTGATGGCTATAGGGAAGCTTTGTTACCCTGATGGCTATAAGGAAGCTTTGTTACCCTGGTGGCTATAGGGAAGCCACCTGATGGCTATAGGGAAGTCTTGTTACCCTGATGGCTACAGGGAAGCCTTGTTACCCTGATGGCTATAGGGAAGCCTTGTTACCCTGATGGCTATAGGGAAGCCACCTGATGGCTATAGGGAAGCCTTTTTGCCCTGATGGCTATAGGGAAGCTTTGTTACCCTGATGGCTATAAGGAAGCTTTGTTACCCTGGTGGCTATAGGGAAGCCACCTGATGGCTATAGGGAAGTCTTGTTACCCTGATGGCTACAGGGAAGCATTGTTACCCTGATGGCTATAGGGAGGCCTTGTTACCCTGATGGCTACAGGGAAGCATTGTTACCCTGATGTCTATAGGGAAGCCTTGTTACCCTGAGTGCTGTAGGGAAGCTTTGTTACCCTGGTGGCTATAGGGAAGCCTTGTAACCCTGATGGTTATAGGAAGCCTTGTAACTCTGATGGCTATAGGGAAGCCTTGTTACCCCGATGGCTATAGGGAAGCCTTGTTACCCTGATGGCTATAGGGAAGCCACCTGATGGCTATAGGGACACTTTGTTACCCTGATGGCTATAGGGAAGCATTGTTACCCTGATGGCTATACGGAAGCCTTTTTACCCTGATGGCTTTAGGGAAGCCTTGTTACCCTGATGGCTATAGGGAAGCCACCTGATGGCTATAGGGAAGCCACCTGATAGCTATAGGGAAGCCTTGTAACCCTGGTGCCTATAGGGAAGTCACCTGGTGCCTATAGGGAAGCCACCTGGGGCCTATAGGGAAGCCTTGTAACCTTGGTGCCTATAGGGAAGCCTTGTAACCCTGGTGCCTATAGGGAAGCCTTGTAACCCTGGTGCCTATAGGGAAGCCTTGTAACCCTGGTGCCTATAGGGAAGCCTTGTAACCCTGGTGCCTATAGGGAAGCCTTTTAACCCTGGTGCCTACAGGGAGGCCACTGCATCATAACTTTTCTGTTATCATTCTGGAACATTATGTACTTTCCATTTGAGCTCCCAATGAAAACATGACTCAGTACAGAAGTCACCCTACTCTTTTGCATTTACGTTCAGCTTCCTACTTTTATATTCCTGTGTCATGTGTCTGGTCCAACCAATCAAAAGAAGGGCTCGTTCTGCTCTTGCTCTGTGCTGTACATGGCCCAGCTTCACTCAGAGTGGTTAGGGTCCCAGACCTCAGTGGGTCAGGAGCATGTTTACTTACTGATGGTTGACTGAGATGTATTTCTACCAGCCCATAAGTCATTGTACATAAGTAGATTGAAGGCTAAATGACTTGGTTACTTAATAATTTGGTTACTTAATGACTTGGTTAGTTAAAAGACTTGGTTAATTACACACATTTTCATCGAGGAACGCAATCCCTTATTCTTCTCAGATTTGTGAAAAGTCGTCTGCAAACAGTAGCACACGTGTGGATAAACAGTTACTTGTCTAACAGAACACAGAGGGTGTTCTTTAACGGAAGCCTCGCAAACATAATCTAGGTAGACTCAGGGATTCCCCAGGGTAGCTGTTTAGGCCCCTTGTTTCTTTCAATCTTTACCAACAACATGCCACTGACTTTGAGTAAAGCCAGAGTGTCTATGTATGCAGATGACTCAACACTATACATGTCAGCTACTACAGCTACTGAAATGACTGCAACACTTAAAGAGTTGCAGTTAGTTTCAGAGAGGGTGGGAAGGAATAAGTTAGTCCTAAATATTTATAAAACTAAAAGCATTGTATTTGGGACAAATCATTCACTAAACCTTAAACTTCAACTAAATCTTCTAATAAATAATGTGGAAATTGAGCAAGTTGAGATTACTAAACTGCTTGGAGTAACCCTAGATTGTAAACTGTCATGGTCAAAACAAATTGATAAAACAGTAGCTAAGAAGTCTGGACGCACTATCTTGTCTCATCGCTACAACTCCCGTAGGGGCTCGGGAGAGACATACGTCCTCCAAAACACAACCCAACCAAGCCGCACTGCTTCTTAACACAACACGCATCCAACCAAGAAGCCAGCCGCACCAATGTGTCGGAGGAAACACCGTGCGACCTTGGTTAGAGTGCACTGCGCCTGGCCCACCACAGGAGTCGCTAGTGCGCAATGAGACAAGGATATCCCCACCGGCCAAGCCCTCCCTAACCCAGACGACGCTAGGCCAATTGAGCATCGCCCCACGGACCTCCCGGTCACGGCCGGCTGCGACAGAGCCTGGGCACGAACCCAGAGTCTCTGGTGGCACAGCTAGCACTGCAATGCAGTGCCCTAGAACACTGAGCCACCCAGGAGGCTGTCTATTGTATTATTGACTGTACGTTTGTTAATTCTATGTGGAACTCTGTGTTGTTGTTTGTGTCGCACTGCTTTGCTTTATCTTGGCCAGGTCGCAGTTGCAAATGAGAACTTGTTCTCAACTGGCCTCCCTGGTTAAATAAAGGTGTTCTCAACTGGCCTACCTGGTTAAATAAAGGTGTTCTCAACTGGCCTCCCTGGTTAAATAAAGGTGTTCTCAACTGGCCTACCTGGTTAAATAAAGGTGTTCTCAACTGGCCTGCCTGGTTAAATAAAGGTGTTCTCAACTAGCCTACCTGGTTAAATAAAGGAGAAATAAATAGCATATCTTGAGCATATCTCTAAATAGATGTATATTTGTATTTATTATGGATCCCCATTAGTTCCTGTCAAGGCAGCAGCTACTCTTCCTGGGGTTTATTATGGATCCCCATTAGTTCCTGCCAAGGCAGCAGCTACTCTTCCTGGGGTTTAATATGGATCCCCATTAGTTCCTGCCAAGGCAGCAGCTACTCTTCCTGGGGTTTATTATGGATCCCCATTAGTTCCTGCCAAGGCAGCAGCTACTCTTCCTGGGGTTTATTATGGATCCCCATTAGTTCCTGCCAAGGCAGCAGCTACTCTTCCTGGGGTTTATTATGGATCCCCATTAGTTCCTGCCAAGGCAGCAGCTACTCTTCCTGGGGTTTATTATGGATCCCCATTAGTTCCTGCCAAGGCAGCAGCTACTCTTCCTGGGGGTTTATTATGGATCCCCATTAGTTCCTGTCAAGGCAGCAGCTACTCTTCCTGGGGTTTATTATGGATCCCCATTAGTTCCTGCCAAGGCAGCAGCTACTCTTCCTGGGGTTTAATATGGATCCCCATTAGTTCCTGCCAAGGCAGCAGCTACTCTTCCTGGGGTTTATTATGGATCCCAGTTCCTGCCAAGGCAGCAGCTACTCTTCCTGGGGTTTACTATGGATCCCCATTAGTTCCTGCCAAGGCAGCAGCTACTCTTCCTGGGGTTTATTATGGATCCCCATTAGTTCCTGCCAAGGCAGCAGCTACTCTTCCTGGGGTTTATTATGGATCCCCATTAGTTCCTGCCAAGGCAGCAGCTACTCTTCCTGGGGTTTAATATGGATCCCCATTAGTTCCTGCCAAGGCAGCAGCTACTCTTCCTGGGGTTTATTATGGATCCCCATTAGTTCCTGCCAAGGCAGCAGCTACTCTTCCTGGGGTTTATTATGGATCCCCATTAGTTCCTGCCAAGGCAGCAGCTACTCTTCCTGGGGTTTATTATGGATCCCCATTAGTTCCTGCCAAGGCAGCAGCTACTCTTCCTGGGGTTTACTATGGATCCCCATTAGTTCCTGCCAAGGCAGCAGCTACTCTTCCTGGGGTTTATTATGGATCCCCATTAGTTCCTGCCAAGGCAGCAGCTACTCTTCCTGGGGTTTATTATGGATCCCCATTAGTTCCTGCCAAGGCAGCAGCTACTCTTCCTGGGGTTTACTATGGATCCCCATTAGTTCCTGCCAAGGCTGCAGCTACTCTTCCTGGGGTTTATTATGGATCCCCATTAGTTCCTGCCAAGGCAGCAGCTACTCTTCCTGGGGTTTATTATGGATCCCCATTAGTTCCTGCCAAGGCAGCAGCTACTCTTCCTGGGGTTTATTATGGATCCCCATTAGTTCCTGCCAAGGCAGCAGCTACTCTTCCTGGGGTTTATTATGGATCCCCATTAGTTCCTGCCAAGGCAGCAGCTACTCTTCCTGGGGTTTATTATGGATCCCCATTAGTTCCTGCCAAGGCAGCAGCTACTCTTCCTGGGGTTTATTATGGATCCCCATTAGTTCCTGCCGAGGCAGCAGCTACTCTTCCTGGGGTTTATTATGGATCCCCATTAGTTCCTGCCGAGGCAGCAGCTACTCTTCCCGAGGCAGCAGCTTCTCTTCCAGCTACTCTTACTGTACACCTCCCGTAGTCTGTTCTGGACTTGGTGACTGTGAAGAGACCTCTGGTGGCATGTCTTGTGGGGTATGTATGGGTGGGCGAGCTGTGTGCCAGTAGTTTAAACAGACAGCTTGGTGAATTCAACATGTCAATACTGCTCATAAATACAAGCAGTGATGAAGTCAATCTCTCTTCCACGTTCAGCCAGGAGAGATTGACCTGCATATTATTAATGTTAGCTCTCTGTGTACATTTGAGGGCCAGCCGTGCTGCCCTGTTCTGAACCAATTGCAATTTTCCTACGTCCCTCTTTGTGGCACCTGACCACACTACTGAACAGTAGTCCAGGTGTGTCAAAACTAGGGCCTGAAGGACCTGCCTTGTTGTTAGTGTTGTTAAAGTTAGTGAGGGAGATATAAGTCTCCAACTTCAGCGATTTTTGCAATTCGTTCCAGTCATTGGCAGCAGAGAACTGGAAGGATAGGCGGCCAAAGGAAGTGTTGGCTTTGGGGATGACCAGTGAGATATACCTGCTGGAGTGCGTGCTACGGGTGGGTGATGCTATGTTGACCAGTGAGCTGAGATAAGGCGGGGCTTTATCTAGCAGAGACTTATAGATGACCTGGAGCCAGTGGGTCTTGCGACGAATATGTAGTGAGGGCCAGCCAACGAGAGCGTACAGGTCGCAGTGGTGGGTGGTATATGGGGCTTTGGTGACAAAACGGATGGCACTGTGATAGACTGCGTCCAGTTTGCTGAGTATGTATTTTTTTGTCAATTTTGTATGTCTGTTCTGATGGTCTGTTCTGTCTGTTCTGTCTGCTCTGTTCTGTCTGTCTGTCTGTCTGTCTGTCTGTCTCTGTTCTGTCTGTCTGTCTGTCTGTCTGTCTGTCTGTCTGTCTGTCTGTTCTGTCTGTCTGTCTGTCTGTCTGTCTGTCTGTCTGTCTGCTCTGTTCTGTCTGTCTGTCTGTCTGTCTGTCTGTCTGTCTGTCTGTCTGTCTGTCTGTCTGTCTGTCTGTCTGTCTGTCTATCTGTCTGCTCTGTTCTGTCTGTCTGTTCTGTCTGCTCTGCCTGTCTGTTCTGCCTGTCTGTTCTGTCTGTCTGTTCTGCCTGTCTGTTCTGTCTGTCTGTTCTGTCTGTCTGTTCTGCCTGTCTGTTCTGTCTGTCTGTTCTGTATGTCTGTTCTGTTCTGTCTGTCTGTCTGTCTGTCTGTCTGTTCTGTCTGTTCTGTTCTGTTCTGTCTGTTCTGTCTGTTCTGTCTGTCTGTTCTGTGTCTGTCTGTTCTGTCTGTCTGTCTATCTGTCTGCTGTCTGTTCTGTTCTGTCTGTTCTGCCTGTCTGTTCTGTCTGTCTGTCTCTGTCTGTCTGTTCTGTCTGTTCTGTCTGTCTGTCTATCTGTCTGCTCTGTTCTGTTCTGTCTGTTCTGCCTGTCTGTTCTGTCTGTCTGTTCTGTCTGTCTGTCTATCTGTCTGCTCTGTTCTGTTCTGTCTGTTCTGTCTGTCTGCTCTGTCTGTCTGTTCTGTCTGTCTGTTCTGTCTGTCTGTTCTGTCTGTCTGTCTGTCTATCTGTCTGCTCTGTTCTGTTCTGTCTGTTCTGCCTGTCTGTTCTGTCTGTCTGCTCTGTGTGTCTGTTCTGTCTGTCTGCTCTGTGTGTCTGTTCTGTCTGTCTGCTCTGTCTGTCTGTTCTGTCTGTCTGTTCTGCCTGTTTGTTCTGTCTGTCTGTCTGTTCTGTCTGTCTGTTCTGTCTGTTCTGCCTGTCTGTTCTGCTGTCTGTCTGTTCTGTCTGTTCTGTTCTGTCTGTCTGTTCTGTCTGTCTGTTCTGTCTGTCTGTCTGTCTGTCTGCTCTGTTCTGTTCTGTCTGTTCTGCCTGTCTGTTCTGTCTGTCTGCTCTGTGTGTCTGTTCTGTCTGTCTGCTCTGTGTGTCTGTTCTGTCTGTCTGCTCTGTCTGTCTGTTGCTCTGTCTGTCTGTCTGTTCTGCCTGTTTGTTCTGTCTGTCTGTCTGTTCTGTCTGTCTGTCTGTTCTGTCTGTTCTGTCTGTCTGTCTGTTCTGTCTGTCTGTTCTGCCTGTCTGTTCTGTCTGTCTGTTCTGTCTGTCTGTTCTGTCTGTCTGTTCTGTCTGTCTGTCTGTCTGTCTGTCTGTTCTGTCTGTTCTGTCTGTCTGTTCTGTCTGTCTGTCTGTTCTGTCTGTCTGTCTGTTCTGTCTGTCTGTTCTGTCTGTCTGTTCTGTCTGTCTGTTCTGTCTGTCTGTCTGTCTGTCTGTCTGTCTGTCTGTCTGTCTGTCTGTCTGTCTGTTCTGTCTGTTCTGTCTGTCTGTTCTGTCTGTCTGTTCTGTCTGTCTGTTCTGTCTGTCTGTTCTGTCTGTCTGTTCTGTCTGTCTGTTCTTTCTGTCTGCTCTGTCTGTCTGTCTAAAAAAACGGTTTTTGTTTGTCATTATGGGGCATTGTGTGTAGATAGAGGAGATACTTTTTATTTCTTATTATCCCTTTTAGAATATGGCTGTAACGTAACAAAATGTGGAACAAAGTCAACATGTCTGAATACTTTTCCGAATGAACTGTACGTATGTATTTCAGTGTGGAGGAGGTAGGAGCAACAGGTATATAGCCTTCCTGCAGGAATCTGGTTCCTCCCAGTGTAATTACAGAGCTGTCTATCTCTCTGCCTGTCACAACAGCTGTCCCTGGCTTACTTGGGTTAGAGAGGAGGCCTTGATTAAACACACAAATCCCCCCCCACACACCCAGGGTTAGCATGCAGCCTAACACACAAGGGGGATGGGGTTCCACTCTAACCTAGCATGCCATACAGGGCTTCCTGTCCCCACACCTAGTCTGGTAACATTCATTACACACTCATTACACACTCCATACACTCATAGCCGGTGGAAGTAGTTTAGTAGTCTTTTTACCCACGCTGCAGACGGATATTATCTTCGCTACTTTTGTGATAAAAAAATATATATATTTAAATTTATTTTCAAAATGAATATTCATTTTGTTTTGTTTTATCAGATTTTTCAGAGGGTGTTGCAGCACCCTCTGCAGCCCTACTTCCCGCAGCTAAAGCTAACACTCACCTCGTAGAATAGAGCACCATGCAGGGTGGAGGCTCTACGCATTTACACTAACATACAGGACCCTATAGCACTGTAAGGCCAGGGATTGGTCTGCACACAGCTAGCCTAGTGCTCCAAGCTAGCTCCAGCTAGATAATGATTAGTTTGTTGTTGTCATCTGTACAGTTTCTATAGAGATGCTACAGCAACATATAGTTTTACAATGACGACCAAAGCCGGGGACGACGCTGGGCCAATTGTGCGCCGCTCTAATGGGACTCCCAATCACGGGACGGTTGTGATACAACCTGGATTCGAACCAAGGGTGTATGTAGTGACGCCTCAAGCACTGAAATGCGGTGCCTCAGACCGTTGCGCAACTCGGGAGCCCAAAATAGCAGTGTCCATCATGCATCTGCCACTGACGTGTATGTTAACTGGGTGTTAAACGGAAAGCAAAAGTATCAACGGGAAAGTACTCTATTGCAACTGATAAGGTATTGAAAAGGGGAAGTGGAGTTATTCACTGCAAATACTGTGTTTCCCTAATGCCCTATACTGGCCTCTGCCCTCTACTGTATTATGGATGTGTAAGGCAAACCAGCCGCGTACGTCCGACACGCGATCTCTTGTTGCTCACAGCATGTTGAAATTTAAGTCAACTTGACGAAGCAGGAGGCTGGCTTGTGACTCTTAGTTATCGTCCGATTCTGTCTCCAGGTCTCTGCTATCAAAGTGGGTTTACTGGAGCTCAGCAGCAGAGCTAATATTGAGCTCTAACGGGCAGCTAGGGCTGGTATTAACGGGCAGGGTTAGGGCTGGTATTGAGCTATAGCAGGGTTAGGGCTGGTATTGAGCTATAGCAGGGTTAGGGCTGGTATTGAGCTATAGCAGGGTTAGGGCTGGTATTGAGCTGTTGCAGGGTTAGGGCTGGTATTGAGCTATAGCAGGGTTAGGGCTGGTATTGAGCTATAGCAGGGTTAGGGCTGGTATTGAGCTGTAGCAGGGTTAGAGCTGGTATTGAGATGGAGCAGGCTGATGTAACAGGGTTAGGGCTGGTATTGAGCTGTAGCAGGGTTAAGGCTGGTATTGAGCTGTAGCAGGGTTAAGGCTGGTATTGAGCTGTAGCAGGGTTAGGGCTGGTATTGAGCTGTAGCAGGGTTAAGGCTGGTATTGAGCTGTAGCAGGGTTAAGGCTGGTATTGAGCTGTAGCAGGGTTAGGGCTGGTATTGAGCTGTAGCGGGGTTAGGGCTGGTATTGAGCTATAGCGGGGTTAGGGCTGGTATTGAGCTATAGCAGGGTTATGGCTGGTATTGAGCTATAGCAGGGTTACGGCTGGTATTGAGCTGTAGCAGGGTTAGGGCTGGTATTGAGCTGTAGCAGGGTTAGGGCTGGTATTGAGCTGTAGCAGGGTTAGGGCTGGTATTGAGCTGTAGCAGGGTTAGGGCTGGTATTGAGCTGTAGCAGGGTTAGGGCTGGTAATGAGATGTAGCAGGGTTAGGGCTGGTATTGAGCTGTAGCAGGGTTAGGGCTGGTATTGAGCTGTAGCAGGGTTAGGGCTGGTATTGAGCTATAGCAGGGTTAGGGCTGGTATTGAGCTACAGCAGGGTTAGGGCTGATATTGAGCTGTAGCAGGGTTAGGGCTGGTATTGAGCTGTAGCAGGGTTAGGGCTGGTATTGAGCTATAGCAGGGTTAGGGCTGGTATTGAGATGTAGCAGGGTTAGGGCTGGTATTGAGCTGTAGCAGGGTTAGGGCTGGTATTGAGATGTAGCAGGGTTAGGGCTGGTATTGAGCTGTAGCAGGGTTAGGGCTGGTATTGAGCTGTAGCAGGGTTAGGGCTGGTATTGAGCTGTAGCAGGGTTAGGGCTGGTATTGAGCTATAGCAGGGTTAGGGCTGGTATTGAGCTACAGCAGGGTTAGGGCTGATATTGAGCTGTAGCAGGGTTAGGGCTGGTATTGAGCTGTAGCAGGGTTAGGGCTCGTATTGAGCTGTAGCAGGGTTAGGGCTGGTATTGAGCTGTAGTAGGGTTAGGGCTGGTATTGAGCTATAGCACGGTTAGGGCTGGTATTGAGCTGTAGCAGGGTTACGGCTAATATTGAGCTATAGCAGGGTTAGGGCTGGTATTGAGCTATAGCAGGGTTGGGGCTGGTATTGAGCTGTAGCAGGGTTAGGGCTGGTATTGAGCTGTAGCAGGGTTAGGGCTGGTATTGAGATGTAGCAGGGTTAGGGCTGGTATTGAGCTGTAGCAGGGTTAGGGCTGGTATTGAGCTGTAGCAGGGTTAGGGCTGGTATTGAGCTATAGCAGGGTTAGGGCTGGTATTGAGCTACAGCAGGGTTAGGGCTGATATTGAGCTGTAGCAGGGTTAGGGCTGGTATCGAGCTGTAGCAGGGTTAGGGCTGGTATTGAGCTGTAGCAGGGTTAGGGCTGGTATTGAGCTGTAGTAGGGTTAGGGCTGGTATTGAGCTATAGCACGGTTAGGGCTGGTATTGAGCTGTAGCAGGGTTACCGCTAATATTGAGCTATAGCAGGGTTAGGGCTGGTATTGAGCTATAGCAGGGTTAGCGCTGGTATAGAGCCGTAGCAGGGTTAGGGCTGGTATTGAGCTACAGCACGGTTAGGGCTGGTATTGAGCTGTAGCAGGGTTAGGGCTGGTATTGAGCTGTAGCGGGGTTAGGGCTGGTATTGAGCTGTAGCAGGGTTAGGGCTGGTATTGAGCTGTAGCAGGGTTAGGGCTAATATTGAGCTATAGCAGGGTTAGGGCTGGTATTGAGCTGTAACAGGGTTAGGGCTGGTATTGAGCTGTAGCAGGCTGATGTAACAGGGTTAGGGCAGGTATTGAGCTGTAACAGGCTGGGGCAAAACAGAGGTTTGGTCCTGGGCCAGACCCAGGGTGCCACACGCACGCAGACAGCTCCTCCCCCCTCTACCTCCTCCCTCTGTCTCTCCCCTCTGCCTCTGTCTCCCCCTTGTAGGTTTCCACACCGTATCTATGCGCATGTCTACTATGGTTAACTTTTCACTTCACTTTTTCACACCCTCTCTCTCTCTCTCTCGCTCTATGTAACATGTGACAGCTCTCTTCCTGTCCCTGCCTCCCACATCCCCTCTGCACCTCCTCCACCCTCATCCACCCTTCCCCTCATCCACCCTTCCCTTCCCCCCTCTCTCTGTACTATATATATTTTCTCTCCATTATCTGGTCTGTCTCTGTCTGACTTATAACTGTGTGATAAAATGCCTGTTATAATGGATGGTGTTTAGAGCCATCAGTGGCTTGTCTCTGCTTCGCTCTACAAACCAGGAGGAATGTTCCTGCTCTACTCTGCCATGAACCACATATAGACTAGATATCATACACACAGAGGGGTTTCTTATAAGGCAAGCCCAACAGTATAAGAGTACAGGTGAAATGGCTGGCTACTTGTTAGACAGGCAGCTGTACAGTTAATTGTATACTGTAGAGCAGAAGGACATGTAGGCTTCCCAGAGCTGAAGTAAACCCCAATGGTTGAAACTCTATTGTTAATTCAAAAGAAGTCCGTTTGTTGATTTAATTTTTTTGCAACTAATCACATTGATGCTACGCGGCTACAGTACATGGATGCTATGTGGCTATGGTACATTGATGCTACGCGGCTACAGTACATGGATGCTATGTGGCTATGGTACATTGATGCTACGCGGCTACAGTACATGGATGCTACAGTACATGGATGCTACAGTACATTGATGCTACAGTACATTGATGCTACAGTATATTGATGCTACAGTACATTGATGCTACAGTACATTGATGCTACAGTACATGGATGCTACAGTACATTGATGCTACAGTACATTGATGCTACAGTATATTGATGCTACGCGGCTACAATACATTGATGCTACGCGGCTACAGTACATTGATGCTACAGTACATTGATGCTATGCGGCTACAGTACATTGATGCTACAGTATATTGATGCTACGCGGCTACAGTACATTGATGCTACAGTATATTGATGCTACGCGGCTACAGTACATTGATGCTACAGTACATTGATGCTATGCGGCTACAGTACATTGATGCTGCAGTATATTGATGCTACAGTATATTGATGCTACGCGGCTACAGTACATTGATGCTACGCGGCTACAGTACATTGATGCTGCAGTATATTGATGCTACAGTATATTGATGCTACGCGGCTACAGTACATTGATGCTACAGTATATTGATGCTACAGTATATTGATGCTACGCGGCTACAGTACATTGATGCTACAGTACATTGATGCTATGCGGCTACAGTACATTGATGCTGCAGTATATTGATGCTACAGTATATTGATGCTATGCGGCTACAGTACATTGATGCTACAGTATATTGATGCTACAGTACATTGATGCTACAGTACATTGATGCTATGTGGCTACAGTCCATTGATGCTACGCAGCTACAGCACATTGATGCTACAGTACATTGATGCTACAGTACATTGATACTATGTGGCTACAGTACATTGATGCTACAGTACATTGATACTACGTGGCTACAGTACATTGATGCTACGCGGCTACAGTACATTGATGCTACTTGGCTACAGTACATTGATGCTACAGTATATTGATGCTACGCTGCTACAGTATATTGATGCTACGCGGCTACTTTACATTGATGCTACACGGCTACAGTATATTGATGCTACGCGGCTACTTTACATTGATGCTACACGGCTACAGTATATTGATGCTACGCGGCTACTTTACATTGATGCTACACGGCTACAGTACATTCATGCTACAGTACATTGATGCTACGCGGCTACAGTACATTGATGCTACAGTACATTGATGCTACGTGGCTACAGTACATTGATGCTACAGTACATTGATGCTACGCGGCTACAGTACATTGATGCTACGCGGCTACAGTACATTGATGCTACAGTACATTGATGCTACGCGGCTACAGTACATTGATGCTAAGCGGCTACAGTACATTGATGCTAAGCGGCTACAGTACATTGATAAATAACAAAGAGAACACTGTTGTCTCAACTGTTTCTCTCTCCCCTGCTCTCTCTGTGTGCCCCAGATAAGAATGTCACCAAGCACCAGATGCTGTTTAACCTGAATGAGATGAGGTCCAGCATTGGGGACTACCATCTACTCTCCAGCGCTGAGCTCCGCCTACTCATCAAAACCACTAACATCCCGTCTGGCAGTGAGCAGCGCCTGGAGCTCTACAAGGGGCTGGGCGACAGCAGACGATACCTGGGATCACGCTTCGTCACCAACAAGTGGAGTGACCGCTGGCTGGCTTTCGACGTCACTGAAACCCTCAAGGAATGGCTGAAGGGGACCGGTGAGTCCAGACAGATAACAGTCTGTAAGTCAGGTCATAGCCAGTGTAAGTTATCTGTAAGTCAGATCATAGCCAGTGTAAGTCATCTGTAAGTCAGGTCATAGCCAGTGTAAGTCATCTGTAAGTCAGATCATAGCCAGTGTAAGTCATCTGTAAGTCAGGTCATAACCTGTGTGAGTCAGATCATAGCCAGTGTAAGTCATCTGTAAGTCAGGTCATAGCCAGTGTAAGTCATCTGTAAGTCAGGTCATAGCCAGTGTAAGTCATCTGTAAGTCAGGTCATAGCCAGTGTAAGTCATCTGTAAGTCAGGTCATAGCCAGTGTAAGTCATCTGTAAGTCAGGTCATAACCTGTGTGAGTCAGATCATAGCCAGTGTAAGTCATCTGTAAGTCAGGTCATAGCCTGTATAAGTCCGGTCATAGCCAGTGTAAGTCATCTGTAAGTCAAGTCATAGCCTGTGTAAGTCAGGTCATAGCCAGTGTAAGTAAGGTCATAGCCAGTGTAAGTCATCTGTAAGTCAGATCATAGCCAGTGTAAGTCATCTGTAAGTCAGGTCATAACCTGTGTAAGTCAGATCATAGCCAGTGTAAGTCATCTGCAAGTCAGGTCATAGCCAGTGTAAGTAATCTGTAAGTAAGGTGATAGCTAGTGTAAGTCAGGTCATAGCCAGTGTAAGTAAGGTCATAGCCAGTGTAAGTCATCTGTAAGTCAGGTCATAGCCTGTGTAAGTCAGGTCATAGCCAGTGTAAGTAAGGTCATAGCCAGTGTAAGTCATCTGTAAGTCAGGTCATAGCCAGTGTAAGTCATCTGTAAGTCAGGTCATAGCCAGTGTAAGTCATCTGTAAGTTAGGTCATAGCCAGTGTAAGTCAGGTCATAGCCTGTATAATTCAGGTCATAGCCAGTGTAAGTCAGGTCATAGCCTGTATAAGTCAGGTCATAGCCTGTATAAGTCAGGTCATAGCCAGTGTAAGTAATCTGTAAGTCAGGTCATAGCCAGTATAAGTCAGGTCATAGCCAGTGTAAGTCATCTGTAAGTCAGGTCATAGCCTGTATAAGTCAGGTCATAGCCAGTGTAAGTCATCTTATAAGTTAGATGATAGCCAGCCCAGTGTTGTGACTGTATCTCGGAATCTTCAGTCATTTTTGGAATTAACATAAAATTAACATAAAATCTATGGCAATCTATTCTAACTTTGGTAATTTATACTTGAATAACCTTTTTTTAATGTATTCATATATAGTATTTTTTATTTTTTATGTCTGAGTTTCTAGTAGATAGACTATGAATTTCTAGAGAACATAGATTCATTAATGAGAAAAGCATCTAATTAACATTGGCATTATTTTCAATTCACCTTGCAACTCTTCCAACTTTGAACCCAATTGACAACAAATACATTACTGACATGGGGGGATTCCGACCTGATTTAAGCACGTGTAAATGCACTTTCTCTCTCTCTGGGGGGATTCCGACCTGATTTAAGCAGGTAAATGCACTTTCTCTCTCTCTCTGGCGGAGGGGGTAGAGATTTAATAAATTAAATTGTGTCTACAGATACGCTGTATTCTGACCTTGACTTCGTTCCCTTATAAATCCCCACCATCTTTATGATCGATGAAACGAGGCAACCTGTCGGTTTACCGAGTGGAACAGCGTCAACTTTATATTTCCTGTTATTTACAAATTGATAAGAGCTATTGATAAGAGCTAGGGAAATGGGGAAGCCGTTTGGATTAAGGGGGATTGTAAATATAAATTACAGTTGTTTTAGCTCTGTTTTACCTTATGATCGCTGGAGACACGTGTGAAAACCAGTCATATATGATCAGCCAACTGAAGCATATCGACCTATGACCTTTTCCACAGTGAAGTTGATGAAATGATTGCCTTATAACTTGGGGATCAAATTTGGACACTTCTGTACTATAGGCTTCTGTACTGTAGCCATGCGTAAATTACAGTGTAGCGCCAAACGAGTTGATTTATGATTTCTAGAATATTCTAATTATATACCCAGACTTTTTACTGTATTTTTATTTTATTTTAATTTTTACAATGTGTATGGTGTTAAATATTAGTCACTTTCGGGCAGCTACCGTCAGTTAAACCCACATACATGTATAACTGTCACTGATTATAGGGACGTGTCGCCTATTTGAATCGTCATGGAACTCAGACCGTAGCAGTTCAAACCTGGGTATACTCGAATTTGCCCCCCCCTCCTCCAAAAAAATATAAACGGCTAGCGGATGAAAGAAAAGCGCCATGTGTGAAATACTCTATATTCCTCTAGTTATTTCAGGTTTTCACTCTCTCTCTCAAAATCATCGATCATAAAGATGGTGGGGATTTATAAGGGAACTAAGTCAAGGTCAGAGTACAGCGTATCTATAGACACAATTTAATTTATTAAATCTCTACCCCCCCCTCCCTCCAAACGAATAGCGGGCGAAATGTATGCTTCTCTCATGCTTAAATTCAAAGTCAGAATATGCACAGGGAGAAAGTGCATTTATACACGCTTAAATCAGGTCGGAATCCCCCAGAGAGAGAGAAAGTGCATTTACACGTGCTTAAATCAGGTCGGAATCCCCCCCCCAGAGAGAGAAAGTGCATTTACACGTGCTTAAATCAGGTCGGAATCCCCCCCCCCAGAGAGAGAAAGTGCATTTACACGTGCTTAAATCAGGTTGGAATCCCCCAGAGAGAGAGAAAGTGCATTTATACACGCTTAAATCAGGTCGGAATCCCCCAGAGAGAGAGAAAGTGCATTTACACGTGCTTAAATCAGGTCGGAATCCCCCCCCATGTCAGTAATGTATTTGTTGTCAATTGGGTTCAAAGTTGGAAGAGTTGCAAGGTGAATTGAAAATAATGCCAATGTTAATTAGATGCTTTTCTCATTAATGAATCTATGTTCTCTAGAAATTCATAGTCTATCTACTAGAAACTCAGACATAAAAAATACTATATATGAATACAAGTTATTCAAGTATAAATGACCAAAGTTAGAATAGATTGCCATAGATTTTATGTTAATTTTATGTTAATTCCAAAAATGACTGAAGATTCCGAGACACAGTCACAACACTGGGCTGGCTATCATCTAACTTACAGATGACTTATACAGGCTATGACCTGACTTATACAGGCTATGACCTGACTTACACTGGCTATGACCTGACTTATACAGGCTATGACCTGACTTAAACTGTCTATGACCTGACTTACAGATGACTTACACTGGCTATGACCTGACTTACAGATGACTTACACTGGCTATGACCTGACTTACAGATGACTTACACTGGCTATGACCTGATATACAGATGACTTACACTGGCTATGACCTGACTTACAGATGACTTACACTGGATATGACCTGACTTACAGATGACTTACACTGGCTATGACCTGACTTACACTGGCTATGTGTTATAATCTCCACCCAGCACAGCCAGAACAGGACTGGCCACCCCACATAGCCTGGTTCCTCTCTAGGTTTCTTCATAGGTTTTGGCCTTTCTAGGGAGTTTTTCCTAGCCACCGTGCTTCTACACCTGCATTGCTTGCTGTTTGGGGTTTTAGGCTGGGTTACTGTACAGCACTTTGAGATATCAGCTGATGTACGAAGGGCTATATGAATCAATTTGATTTGATTTGATCTATGACCGGACTTATACAGGCTATGACCTGACTTACAGATCACTTACACTGTATTTTCTGCTGGCTGCCCCACCTCCACAAAATGCACTGACCTGGGCTGAAACACCTGCATTTTGGAGCTGCCTATAAAATGCAAAACAGGCAACTAAAAAATAATATATGTATATATATATTTATTTATTTTGCTACGAAGGTGGTGCTGAAATCATGTGGGGCTGAAACAGGTGGGGCTGACAACAGGTGGGGCTGACAACAGGTGGGGCTGAAACAGGTGGGGCTCTGGGTTGGGGCTGAAACAGGTGGGGCTGACAACAGGTGGGGCTGACAACAGGTGGGGCTGAAACAGGTGGTGCTGAAATCATGGGGGCTGAAACAGGTGGGGCTGAAACAGGTGGGGCTGAAAACAGGTGGGGCTGAAACAGGTGGGGCTCTGGGTTGGGGCTGAAACAGGTGGGGCTGAAACAGGTGAGGCTGAAACAGGTGGGGCTCTGGGTTAGGGCTGAAATCATGTGGGGCTGAAACAGGTGGGGCTCTGGGTTAGGGCTGAAATCATGTGGGGCTGAAACAGGTGGGGCTGAAACAGGTGGGGCTGAAATCATGTGGGGCTGAAACAGGTGGGGCTGAAACAGGTGGTGCTGAAATCATGTGGGGCTGAAACAGGTGGGGCTGAAACAGGTGGGGCTGAAACAGGTGGGGCTGAAACAGGTGGGGCTGAAAACAGGTGGGGCTGAAACAGGTGGGGCTCTGGGTTAGGGCTGAAACAGGTGGGGCTGAAACAGGTGGGGCTCTGGGTTAGGGCTGAAATCATGTGGGGCTGAAATAGGAGGGGCTCTGGGTTAGGGCTGAAATCATGTGGGGCTGAAACAGGTGGGGCTGAAACAGGTGGGGCTGAAATCATGTGGGGCTGAAACAGGTGGGGCTGAAACAGGTGGGGCTGAAACAGGTGGGGCTGAAAACATGTGGGGATGAAACAGGTGGGGCTGAAACAGGTGGGGCTGAAAACAGGTGGGGCTGAAACAGGTGGGGCTCTGGGTTAGGGCTGAAACAGGTGGGGCTGAAACAGGTGGGGCTGAAACAGGTGGGGCTCTGGGTTAGGGCTGAAATCATGTGGGGCTGAAACAGGTGGGGCTGAAACAGGTGGGGCTGAAACAGGTGGGGCTGAAAACAGGTGGGGCTGAAACAGGTGGGGCTCTGGGTTAGGGCTGAAACAGGTGGGGCTGAAACAGGTGGGGCTGAAAACAGGTGGAGCTGAAACAGGTGGGGCTGAAACAGGTGGGGCTGAAACAGGTGGGGCTGAAAACAGGTGGGGCTGAAACAGGTGGGGCTCTGGGTTAGGGCTGAAACAGGTGGGGCTGAAACAGGTGGGGCTCTGGGTTAGGGCTGAAATCATGTGGGAATGAAACAGGTGGGGCTGAAACAGGTGGGGCTCTGGGTTAGGGCTGAAATCATGTGGGGCTGAAACAGGTGGGGCTGAAACAGGTGGGGCTGAAACAGGTGGGGCTGAAAACAGGTGGGGCTCTGGGTTAGGGCTGAAACAGGTGGGGCTCTGGGTTAGGGCTGAAACAGGTGGGGCTCTGGGTTAGGGCTGAAAACAGGTGGGGCTCTGGGTTAGGGCTGAAAACAGGTGGGGCTCTGGGTTAGGGCTGAAAACAGGTGGGGCTCTGGGTTAGGGCTGAAAACAGGTGGGGCTCTGGGTTAGGGCTGAAAACAGGTGGGGCTCTTTGTTAGGGCTGAAAACAGGTGGGGCTCTGGGTTAGGGCTGAAACAGGTGGGGCTCTGGGTTAGGGCTGAAACAGGTGGGTCTCTGGGTTAGGGCTGAAAACAGGTGGGGCTCTGGGTTAGGGCTGAAAACAGGTGGGGCTCTGGGTTAGGGCTGAAACAGGTGGGGCTCTGGGTTAGGGCTGAAACAGGTGGGGCTCTGGGTTAGGGCTGAAAACAGGTGGGGCTCTGGGTTAGGGCTGAAAACAGGTGGGGCTCTGGGTTAGGACTGAAAACAGGTGGGGCTCTGGGTTAGGGCTGAAAACAGGTGGGGCTCTGGATTAGGGCTGAAAACAGGTGGGGCTCTGGGTTAGGACTAGAGCTCTGTCCTGAAGGACGAGTCGCACGCTGATTAGTTTGCATTTCCTTCCTCTGTCACTTGTGGTTGTCGTGTGGTTGTTCCCTGAGGATTGCTAGCCAATAGGGGATCATATTGGACCATGTAGCCTATTGGAATCATTATGGAACTCAGACCACACTTAGCAGGTTAAACCTGGAGCCTGGCGCGAGGTTCACAACGACTGGACCGTTGTCTTCACAGTTCCTTGATTAGTGATGATTATTAGGTTAGATTTATAGACTAGTATATAAACTACTGTTCAACCCCTATTGTACACTTCCAATATTTCATGATTTGAACAATTTAATATTTTTCATGATGAATTTAACCACTGTATTTTTGATTCACCAATATATTTTGTGCGTAAAAGCTCTCCAAACTTTTTTGTTTGTTTTGTTAGTGATTCATAAACACTTTCCTAACCCTAAAATTATATACAAGATCAGAGTATTTTAAAAATCAACCAATCAGGTTGCTGAATAGGAGATGAATATGCATGTATGCATGATGCTCCCAGGTCATGATGCTCCCAAGTCATGATGCTCCCTGGTCATGATGCTCCCAGGTCATGATGCTCCCAGGTCATGATGCTCCCAGGTCATGATGCTCCCAGGTCATGATGCTCCCAAGTCATGATGCTCCCTGGTCATGATGCTCCCAGGTCATGATGCTCCCAGGTCATGATGCTCCCTGGTCATGATGCTCCCAGGTCATGATGCTCCCAGGTCATGATGCTCCCAGGTCATGATGCTCCCAGGTCATGATGCTCCCTGGTCATGATGCTCCCAGGTCATGATGCTCCCAGGTCATGATGCTCCCTGGTCATGATGCTCCCAGGTCATGATGCTCCCAGGTCATAATGCTCCCTGGTCATGCTCCCAGGTCATGATGCTCCCAGGTCATGATGCTCCCTGGTCATGATGCTCCCAGGTCATGATGCTCCCAGGTCATGATGCTCCCAGGTCATGATGCTCCCTGGTCATGATGCTCCCAGGTCATGATGCTCCCAGGTCATGATGCTCCCTGGTCATGATGCTCCCAGGTCATGATGCTCCCAGGTCATGATGCTCCCTGGTCATGATGCTCCCAGGTCATGATGCTCCCAGGTCATAATGCTCCCTGGTCATGATGCTCCCAGGTTATGATGCTCTCTGGTCATGATGCTCCCAGGTCATGATGCTCCCAGGTCATGATGCTCCCTGGTCATGATGCTCCCAGGTCATTTATTACAACAGTGTTTCAACTCTTAACGTTTTCATCAGGCATCCATCTTTCATTAATCCCTAATATTCTGATCCATTCTGTCCATGTATTCTAGTGAGTCTGTGGAGGAAATTATCATTTAAAGGTACACCAACTTTTAAAGGGATGACTTTATTAAGATAAATGTGCTGAAAACCCCATTGAATGGAAAACACCACGAGAAAATCTGTTGTCCAGCAAGTGGGAGGGTTCTTAGCAGTTGAATGAAAGGTATTGAGCGCGCGCAAGGGAACCACGCCTGCAAAGCCCATTTAAAAAGTGAGTCTGAACACCAACTACTGAGAAGTGCATAGGAAAGGCGTACATACGTGAGTCTGAGTCGAACCCAATTTAAATATTAAATACGAAAAACGGTGATTTCATGCTGAACCTCTCATATTAATTAAACTCCAATAGTATTCACTAAGTAGATGGTTTATATTTAGGATCATGTTTTACACAGCTTTGTCATTTTATTCTTAAAAATAAAATAAAAAATCTTATTTAATATTTCCAAATATTTTACATTTGATAAGGCCACACAGAAGACCAGAAATAATTACAGAAACCTGTAAAAAATCTGGAGTACCCAAAATGGCCACTAGATGTCTTTTATAGATTACATAAAATCCTTGAAAGATACCACCATTTTGGTAGTTTTGCTGGTAAACTTAGAACGTTTCCATCACTATACCCTCCCTTTGCAACGCTACCTGTGTCTCTGCTCTCGTTGTGTTTCAGAGGAAGAGCAGGGCTTTGAGTTGAAGCTGTACTGTGAGTGTGGTAAACCCATGGAAAAGTTCCTCTTCAGTATCTCCGGGTTGGACAGCGGGGTACGAGGTGACGTGGCTGGTCTAGCCAAGAACATGAGGAAGCCTCACATCTTGGCCATGTCCATCCCCCAGAACTACAGCTCACAGCTCACCTCCTCGCGTAAGAAACGGGCCGTCACTACAGGCGACACCTGCACAGAGTAAGGACTGCTACGTCTGTCTGTCTGCCTGTCTGTCTGCCTGTCTGTCTGTCTGTCTGCCTGCCTGTCTGCCTGTCTGTCTGTCTGTCTGTCTGTCTGTCTGTCTGTCTGTCTGTCTGTCTGTCTGTCTGTCTGCCTGCCTGCCTGCCTGCCTGTCTGCCTGTCTGCCTGTCTGTCTGTCTGCCTGTCTGCCTGTCTGCCTTCTGCCTGTGCCTGCCTGTCTGCCTGTCTGCCTGCCTGTCTGTCTGTCTGTCTGTCTGTCTGTCTGTCTGTCTGTCTGTCTGTCTGTCTGTCTGTCTGTCTGTCTGTCTGTCTGTCTGTCTGTCTGTCTGTCTGTCTGTCTGTCTGTCTGTCTGTCTGTCTGTCTGTCTGTCTGTCTGTCTGTCTGTCTGTCTGTCTGTCTGTCTGTCTGTCTGTCTGTCTGTCTGTCTGTCTGTCTGTCTGTCTGTCTGTCTGTCTGTCTGTCTGTCTGTCTGCCTGCCTGTCTGTCTGCCTGCCTGCCTGTCTGTCTGCCTGCCTGTCTGTCTGCCTGCCTGTCTGTCTGTCTGTCTGTCTGTCTGTCTGTCTGTCTGTCTGTCTGTCTGTCTCACCCTAACATCTTCCTCCCTTCTGTTCTGCAGTAAAACAGAGAACTGTTGCGTGAGGAAACTCTACATCGACTTCAGGAAAGATCTGGGCTGGAAGTGGATCCACCAGCCAAAAGGTTACCATGCCAACTACTGCATGGGCTCATGCACCTACATCTGGAATGCTGAAAACAAATACTCTCAGGTACAGTTCTAGAATATTATCAGGTACAGTTCTAGAATATTCTCAGGTACAGTTCTAGAATATTCTCAGGTACAGTTCTAGAATACTCTCAGGTGCAGTTCTAGAATATTATCAGGTACAGTTCTAGAATATTCTCAGGTACAGTTCTAGAATACTCTCAGTTTCAAGTCTGGAATGGTACATCTCCACTTAAAGATGGAACTTAAGGATTGTGGACACTGGCCAGTCAGTCTCGTAGACCACAATGTTTACTAGTCCGGGTCCAAAATCTGACAACATTTCTCTTTCCGGCGGGCTAGTTTGGCACAGCTTAATGTCCACCCCTGTCTCCACTGATATAGTCATTTTCTGTAACGTTTCCAGGAAACAGAGAGCTCTGCCTTAAGAGTTAGATAAGAGGCAGTCATCTGTCCTGTGACAGGAGCTGATAGATACTAGTTGTGTGTAATCAGAAGTGTCTGTGGACCAGTCCAGAGATACTAGTAGAAAGTCAGGGGCTTCCCAGCTGTCTCCTTCTTCCTGATCGATCTATTTACTGTTTGTCTGTAATGTCTCTGTTTACACCTCTGGGGCTCTAGTTGCTGTTTTCTTAGTGGTCAGGTCACGTGTTCTAGAAAAACTCCTGACTCGCTAGCCCTGTACTGTTAAATCCCAATAGTTAGTGATGACGTCTGCATGAGACATGGTGGTCAGGGATAAGAACTGTCTCAGCAAGGGGCCAGTAAACACTTGACATGTACTGACTGTGCTCTCTGTCTCTCTCTGTCTCTCTCTGTCTCTCTCTCTGTCTCTATCTCTCTCTGTCTCTCTGTCTCTCTCTGTCTCTCTGTCTCTATCTCTCTCTGTCTCTGTCTCTCTCTGTCTCTCTGCCTCTCTCTGTCTCTCTGTCTCTCTCTATCTCTCTCTGTCTCTGTCTCTCTCTCTGTCTCTGTCTCTCTCTGTCTCTCTCTCTGTCTCTCTCTGTCTCTCTCTCTGTCTTTCTGTCTCTCTCTGTCTCTCTCTCTCTCTCTGTCTCTGTCTCTCTCTGTCTCTCTCTCTCTTTCTTTCTCTCTCTCTCTCTCTCTCTCTCTCTCACTCTCTCCCTCTCTCACTCTGTCTCTCTCTCTCTCCATCTCCTTCTGCCTTACTACCTCTCCTCCTCTCTCTGTCCAACACATACATGTTATTTCTCAGCGATGTAGCTCTTGTGTGTCATATTGTCTTGGCACAGTGCTTTTGCTGACAATGCACTACTTAAGTGACCTGTCTGTGTTTGTCTCTCTCTCTCACACGCACGCACACACACACACACGCACACACACACACACAGATCCTTGCCCTGTACAAGCACCACAACCCAGGAGCGTCGGCCCAGCCGTGCTGTGTACCCCAGGTCTTGGACCCTCTGCCAATCCTCTACTACGTAGGGAGACAACACAAGGTACAGCTAACCCCCTAACCTCCTAACCCTAACCTAGACAACACAAGGTACAGCTAACCCCTAACCCAACCCTAACCTAGACAACACAAGGTACAGCTAACCCCCTAACCCTCTAACCCACTAACCCCTAACCCCCTAACCCACTAACCCTCTAACCCTCTAACCCCTAACCCCTAACCCTCTAACCCCTAACCCTCTATCCCTCTAACCCCCTAACCCTCTAACCCCTAACCCCCTAACCCCCTAACCCTCTAACCCCTAACCCTCTAACCCCTAACCCTCTAACCCCTAACGCCTTAAACCCCTAACCCTCTAACCCCTAACGCCTTAAACCCCTAACCCTCTAACCCTCTAACCCCTAACCCCCTAACCCCTAACCCTCTAACCCCTAACGCCTTAAACCCCTAACCCTCTAACCCTCTAACCCCTAACCCCTAACCCTCTAACCCCCTAACCCCCTAACCCTCTAACCCCTAACCCCTAACCCTCTAACCCCCTAACCCCCTAACCCTAACCTAGACAACACAAGGTATTAACACTTCTGTGTTTTAGAGGCGAGACATTCTATTTCTACATGACATAATCAGTCATGACTGTTGGTGAAAGATGTTCAGCTAGGATTGTCCACTAACAGTGGTGGGGGTGTAGTCACTAACAGTGGTGTTGGGGTGTAGTCACTAACAGTGGTGGGGGTGTAGTCACTAACGGTGGTGTTGGGGTGTAGTCACTAACAGTGGTGGGGGTGTAGTCACTAACGGTGGTGTTGGGGGTGTAGTCACTAACAGTGGTGGGGGTGTAGTCACTAACAGTGGTGGGGGTGTAGTCACTAACAGTGGTGTGGGTGTGTAGTCACTAACGGTGGTGTTGGGGTGTAGTCACTAACAGTAGTGGTGGGAGTGTAGTCACTAACAGTGGTGTTGGGGTGTAGTCACTAACAGTGGTGTTGGGGTGTAGTCACTAACAGTGGTGTTGGGGTGTAGTCACTAACGGTGGTGTGGGGGTGTAGTCACTAACAGTGGTGGTGTTGGGGTGTAGTCACTAACAGTGGTGTTGGGGTGTAGTCACTAACAGTGGTGTTGGGATGTAGTCACTAACGGTGGTGTTGGGGTGTAGTCACTAACAGTGGTGGGGGTGTAGTCACTAACAGTGTTGTTGGGGTGTAGTTACTAACAGTAGTGTTGGGGTGTAGTTACTAACAGTGTTGTTGGGGTGTACTCACTAACAGTGGTTTTTGGGTGTAGTCACTAACAGTGGTGTTGGGGTGTAGTCACTAACAGTGGTGTTCGGGTGTAGTTACTAACAGTAGTGTTGGGGTGTAGTTACTAACAGTGTTGTTGGGGTGTACTCACTAACAGTGGTTTTTGGGTGTAGTCACTAACAGTGGTGTTGGGGTGTAGTCACTAACGGTGGTGTTGGGGTGTAGTCACTAACAGTGGTGTTGGGGTGTAGTCACTAACAGTGGTTTTTGGGTGTAGTCACTAACAGTGGTGTTGGGGTGTAGTCACTAACAGTGGTGTTGGGGTGTAGTCACTAACAGTGGTGTTGGGGTGTAGTCACTAACAGTGGTGTTGGGGTGTAGTCACTAACAGTGGTGTTGGGGTGTAGTTACTAACAGTGGTGTTGGGGTGTAGTTACTAACAGTGTTGTTGGGTGGTGTAGTCACTAACAGTGTTGGGGGTGTAGTCACTAACAGTGTTGTTGTGTGGTGTAGTCACTAACAGTGGTGTGGTGTGTTTGTTTGTTTGTTTGTTTCAGGTGGAACAGTTGTCCAACATGATTGTAGAGAGCTGTAAGTGCAGCTAGAAGACATCGGTCATATCTCCTCTATCTCCCCTATCTCCTCTTATCTCCTATTATCTCCTCTAATCTCCTCTAATCTCCTCTAATCTCCTCTAATCTCCCCCATCTCCTCTAATCTCTTCTATCTCCTCTATCTCCTCCTATATCCTCTATCTCCTCCTATCTCCTCTAATCTCCTCTATCTCCTCATATCTCCTCTTATCTTCTCCTTTCTCCTCTAATCTCCCCTATCTCCTATATCCTCTTATCTCCTCCTATCTCCTCCTATCTCCTCCTATCTCCCCTATCTCCTATATCCTCTTATCTCCTCATATCTCCTCTTATCTTCTCCTTTCTCCTCTAATCTCCCCTATCTCCTATATCCTCTTATCTCCTCCTATCTCCTCTAATCTCCCCTATCTCCTATATCCTCTTATCTCCTCCTATCTCCTCTGTCTCTGCCTCTTCTTTTTCCTCACACACACCGATACGGACACACGGAGAAGGAATGGAGGGAGGAGAGAGAACTCAGAGAGGAACAAGAGACGAGATAGAACGATTGACTCTGGGATGGCGGAGTGGAACAAGAGATGAGAAGATGATAATTTGTGATCGATGACAGAACCAGCCTCCTCCCTGATGGAACAAGACCAGAACTATGGACATTTCTGCTTTTTTACATTTTACACGCTATAACCTGAATGAATATAGGCTTTACATTTAAATAATACATTTATCTCAAGGAGTGAATTAATTTATTGTGTTACATGTAGCAGAGCTGTATAGTGTATTACTGTAGAGGCTTAGAGGTGCAGTGGCATGTGGGGTAGTGATGGGAGAGACTTTGAGGACAGGGGTTAAGGGTTATCCGATACCCCAGAAGAGGTACAGGAGGACATCATTGGACCCAGAGAACACCCAACAGGACCAGAATGAAATCCTTCATTTTAAGGGGAACACATTTTTTTCTAGTAAGGATGGGCCCAGGACTTTTTTTTATAACCAACAGTGCCTGTCCAGAACTCACTTGTACCAGACATTAGTACGAGGACACCACACATTTGCACAAAAGCCTAAGGACCTTGTTTATGTGGGTGAATCATTGGGCTGGACCAGGTGTTTCCCAGAAGAGGCTTGAGAAGTGTTACGACAGCGAGCCTCCCTGGCTAGAGAGACTGTTACGGGTCGATGGCCTCCAGAGAGACTGTTTATTGGTCGATGGCCTACAGGGAGACTGTTTATTGGTCGATGGCCTCCAGAGAGACTGTTTATTGGTCGATAGCCTCCAGAGAGACTGTTTATTGGTCGATGGCCTCCAGAGAGACTGTTTATTGGTCGATGGCCTAAGGAGAGACTGTTTATTGGTCGATGGCCTAAGGAGAGACTGTTTATTGGTCGATGGCCTCCAGAGAGACTGTTTATTGGTCAATGGACTCCAGAGAGACTGTTACTGGTCGATGGCCTCCAGAGAGACTGTTTATTGGTCGATGGCCTCCAGAGAGACTGTTTATTGGTCAATGGACTCCAGAGAGACTGTTACTGGTCGATGGCCTCCAGAGAGACTGTTTATTGGTCGATGGCCTCCAGAGAGGTCTATGGCCTCCAGAGAGACTGTTTTTTGGTCAATGGCCTCCAGAGAGACTGTTTATTGGTCGATGGCCTCCAGAGAGACTGTTCATTGGTCGATGGCCTCCAGAGAGTGTTTACTGGTCGATGGCCTCCAGAGAGACTTTTCTTTGGTCGATGGCCTCCAGAGAGACTGTTTATTGGTCGATGGCCTCCAGAGAGACTGTTTATTGGTCGATGGCCTCCAGAGAGACTGTTACAGGTCGATGGCCTCCAGAGAGACTGTTTACTGGTCGATGGCCTCCAGAGAGACTGTTTATTGGTCGATGTCCTCCAGAGAGACTGTTTATTGGTTGATGGCCTCCAGAGAGCCTGTTTATTGGTCGATGGCCTCCAGAGAGACTGTTTATTGGTCGATGGCCTCCAGAGAGACTGTTTATTGGTCGATGGCCTCCAGAGAGACTGTTTATTGGTCGATGGCCTCCAGAGAGACTGTTTATTGGTCGATGGCCTCCCTGGCTAGTAGCACGTAGGTCCTTAATGTTTCATCTTTACCGTCCATCACTTTCACCTGTTTATTTAGCTTTATTACTGCTACTATGTTATTCTGTTATTCTGTGTGCTGTCAGTTTGTTTCTGTTCCCCTGTCGTAGGTTGTTCATCATTCTGTCCGGCTTGTTATAACATTGTGTGTGTGTGCGTGTGCGTGTGTGTGTGCGTGTGTGTGCGTGTGCGTGTGCGTGTGTGTGTAGCGTTGTGTGTGTATCACATGCTCTGTGCTGTCAGAGGGAGGAGTAACTGTGGCAGTATTAGTAGGATTGGTACGCCCTGCCTTATGACATGCGTGTTGTTTTAGAGGGAGAGGGAATGTGGTTGTGGTGGTGGGGGGTTTAGAGGAAGCTGGGGGCACCATGGACCGTCTGTTTACACACTGTTCATGTGTTGCTGCTTCACGTTGCTATAAAGTCAATATAGACAATTTATTGCTTCTATTTAAAGATAAAATAGTCACATTTCTGCTTGTTATTGCAGCCCAAAACAAAATTGTTGTTGTTGTTGTTGTTGTTGTTGTTGCTCGGTTCCAGGTCTTGTGGGAGAGGGAACTCTGCTTCTTTCTCACTTTACAATAATTGCACTTACTTTTTTTTCAGTCCTTTTTTTTCATTTCAACGTAAATATCTTAACAACTTTAAATAAACATTGATGTTGTTCATTTCTTGTATTATCGTAGCAGATTTATAGAGAACACTGGGAAAATCAGATTTATAGAGAACACTGGGAAAATCAGATTTATAGAGAACACTGGGAAAATCACATTTATAGAGAACATTCTAGAGAAAATCAGATTTATAGAGAACACTGGGAAAATCAGATTTATAGAGAACACTGGGAAAATCAGATTTATAGAGAACACTGGGAAAATCACATTTATAGAGAACATTCTAGAGAAAATCAGATTTATAGAGAACACTGGGAAAATCAGATTTATAGAGAACACTGGGAAAATCAGATTTATAGAAAACACTGGGAAAATCACATTTATAGAGAACACTGGGAAAATCACATTTATAGAGAACACTGGGAAAATCACATTTATAGAGAACACTGGGAAAATCAGATTTATAGAGAACATTCTAGAGAAAATCAGATTTATAGAGACACTGGGAAAATCAGATTTATAGAGAACACTGGGGAAATCAGATTTATAGAGAACGTTCTAGAGAAAATCCCATTTCTAGAGAACACTGGGAAAATCCCATTTCTAGAGAACACTGGGAAAATCAGATTTATAGAGAACACTGGGAAAATCAGATTAATAGAGAACATTCTAGAGAAAATCAGATTTATAGAGAACACTGGGAAGATCAGATTTGTAGAGAACACTGGGAAAATCAGATTTATAGAGAACATTCTAGAGAAAATCAGATTTATAGAGAACACTGGGAAAATCTGATTTATAGAGAACACTGGGAAAATCATATTTGTAGAGAACACTGGGAAAATCACATTTATAGAGAACACTGGGAAAATCACATTTATAGAGAACATTGGGAAAATCAGATTCATAGAGAACATTCTAGAGAAAATCAGATTTATAGAGAACACACTAGATGAAATCAGATTTATAGAGAACACTGGGAAAATCAGATTTATAGAGAACATTGAGAAAATCAGATTCATACAGAACATTGGGAAAATCAGATTTATAGAGAACACTGGGAAAATCAGATTTATAGAGAACACTGGGAAGATCAGATTTATAGAGAACATTCCAGAGAAAATCAGATTTATAGAGAACATTCTAGAGAAAATCTGATTTATAGAGAACATTCTCGAGAAAATCAGATTTATAGAGAACATTCTAGAGAAAATCTGATTTATAGAGAACATTGGGAAAATCACATTTATAGAGAACACTGGGAAAATCACATTTGTAGAGAACACTGGGAAGATCACATTTATAGAGAACACTGGGAAAATCAGATTGATAGAGAACATTCTAGAGAAAATCAGATTTATAGAGAACACTGGGAAAATCAGATTTATAGAGAACACTGGGAAAATCAGATTTATAGAGAACACTGGGAAAATCAGATTTATAGAGAACACTGGGAAAATCAGATTTATAGAGAACACTGGGAAAATCAGATTTATAGAGAACATTCTAGAGAAAATCAGATTTATAGAGACACTGGGAAAATCAGATTTATAGAGAACACTGGGAAAATCAGATTTATAGAGAACATTCTAGAGAAAATCCCATTTCTATACTACACTGTGAACACTGGGAAAATCCCATTTCTAGAGAACACTGGGAAAATCTGATTTATAGAGAACACTGGGAAAATCACATTCATAGAGAACATTGGGAAAATCAGATTCATAGAGAACATTCTAGAGAAAATCAGATTTATAGAGAACATTCTAGAGAAAATCAGATTTATAGAGACACTGGGAAAATCACATTTCTAGAGAACACTGGGAAGATCAGATTTGTAGAGAACACTGGGAAATCAGATTTATAGAGAACATTCTCGAGAAAATCAATCAACTACTAGTTGGTAGGGCTGTGGGAAAAAAAGAGAACACTGGGAAAATCACATTTATAGAGAACACTGGGAAAATCACATTTATAGAGAACATTGGGAAAATCAGATTCATAGAGAACATTCCAGATAAAATCAGATTTATAGAGAACACTAGATAAAATCAGATTTATAGAGAACATTGGGGAAATCAGATTTATAGAGAACATTTTGAAAATCAGATTTATAGAGAACACTGGGAAAATCAGATTTATAGAGAACACTGGGAAGATCAGATTTATAGAGAACATTCTAGAGAAAATCAGATTTATAGAGAACATTCTAGAGAAAATCTGATTTATAGAGAACATTCTCGAGAAAATCAGATTTATAGAGAACATTCTAGAGAAAATCAGATTTATAGAGAACATTGGGAAAATCACATTTATAGAGAACACTGGGAAAATCACATTTGTAGAGAACACTGGGAAAATCACATTTATAGAGAACACTGGGAAAATCAGATTGATAGAGAACATTCTAGAGAAAATCAGATTTATAGAGACACTGGGAAAATCAGATTTATAGAGAACACTGGGAAAATCAGATTTATAGAGAACACTGGGAAAAATCAGATTTATAGAGAACACTGGGAAAATCACATTTATAGAGAACATTCTAGAGAAAATCAAATCAAATCAAATCAAATTGTATTTGTCACATACACATGGTTAGCAGATGTTAATGCGAGTGTAGCGAAATGCTTGTGCTTCTAGTTCCGACAATGCAGTAATAACGAACAAGTAATCTAACTAACAATTCCAAAAAACTACTGTCTTATACACAGTGTAAGGGGATAAAGAATATGTACATAAGGATATATGAATGAGTGATGGTACAGAGCAGCATAGGCAAGATACAGTAGATGATATCGAGTACAGTATATACATATGAGATGAGTATGTAAACCAAGTGGCATAGTTAAAGTGGCTAGTGATACATGTATTACATAAGGATGCAGTCGATGATATAGAGTACAGTATATACGTATGCATATGAGATGAATAATGTAGGGTAAGTAACATTATATAAGATAGCATTGTTTAAAGTGGCTAGTGATATATTTACATAATTTCCCATCAATTCCCATTATTAAAGTGGCTGGAGTTGAGTCAGTGTCATTGACAGTGTGTTGGCAGCAGCCACTCAATGTTAGTGGTGGCTGTTTAACAGTCTGATGGCCTTGAGATAGAAGCTGTTTTTCAGTCTCTCGGTCCCAGCTTTGATGCACCTGTACTGACCTCGCCTTCTGGATGACAGCGGGGTGAACAGGCAGTGGCTCGGGTGGTTGATGTCCTTGATGATCTTTATGGCCTTCCTGTAGCATCGGGTGGTGTAGGTGTCCTGGAGGGCAGGTAGTTTGCCCCCGGTGATGCGTTGTGCAGACCTCACTACCCTCTGGAGAGCCTTACGGTTGAGGGCGGTGCAGTTGCCATACCAGGCGGTGATACAGCCCGCCAGGAAATGCTCAACTCGAGTTGGTAGCTGTAGAAGTTTGTGAGTGCTTTTGGTGACAAGCCGTGTTGTCTTCAGCCTCCTGAGGTGTGAAGTGTGCGCTGCTGTGTGTGTCTTCACGTGTGTCTGTGTGAGTGGACCAATGTGTGTTTGTCTGTGATGTGTATGCCGAGGAACTTAAAACTTGCTACCCTCTCCACTACTGTTCCATCGATGTGGATGGGGGTGTTCCCTCTGCTGTTTCCTGAAGTCCACAATCATCTCCTTAGTTTTGTTGACGTTGAGTGTGAGGTTATTTTCCTGACACCACACTCCGAGGGCCCTCACCTCCTCCCTGTAGGCCGTCTCGTCGTTGTTGGTAATCAAGCCTACCACTGTTGTGTCGTCCGCAAACTTGATGATTGAGTTGGAGGCGTGCGTGGCCACGCAGTCGTGGTTGAACAGGGAGTACAGGAGAGGGCTCAGAACGCACCCTTGTGGGGCCCCAGTGTTGAGGATCAGCGGGGAGGAGATGTTGTTGCCTACCCTCACCACCTATAAATCAGATTTATAGAGAACACTGGGAAAATCAGATTTATAGAGAACATTCTAGAGAAAATCAGATTTATAGAGACACTGGGTAAATCAGATTTATAGAGAACACTGGGGAAATCAGATTTATAGAGAACATTCCAGAGGAAATCAGATTTATAGAGAACACTGGGAGAATCAGATTTATAGAGAACATTCTAGAGAAAATCAGATTTATAGAGAACACTGGGAAAATCAGATTTATAGAGAACACTGGGAAAATCAGATTTATAGAGAACATTCTAGAGAAAATCAGATTTATAGAGAACACTGGGAAAATCAGATTTATAGAGAACATTCTAGAGAAAATCAGATTTATAGAGACACTGGGAAAATCAGATTTATAGAGAACACTGGGAAAATCAGATTTATAGAGAACATTCCAGAGGAAATCAGATTTATAGAGAACACTGGGAAAATCAGATTTATAGAGAACACTGGGAAAATCAGATTTATAGAGAACATTCTAGAGAAAATCAGATTCATAGAGAACATTCCAGAGGAAATCAGATTTATAGAGAACACTGGGAAAATCAGATTTATAGAGAACGTTCTAGAGAAAATCAGATTTATAGAGAACACTGGGAAAAATCAGATTTGTAGAGAACACTGGGAAAATCAGATTTATAGAGAACATTCTTGAGAAAATCAATCAACTACTAGTTGGTAGGGCTGGTAGGGCTGTGTGTGTGTGTGTGTGTGTGTGTGTGTGTGTGTGTGTGTGTGTGTGTGTGTGTGTGTGTGTGTGTGTGTGTGTGTGTGTGTGTGTGTGTGTGTGTGTGTGTGTGTGTGTGTGTGTGTGTGGGGGAGAGTTTTCCACGCCATGGTGGAAAAGCATGTTGTGTGCCAAGTGTGTGTGTCCATCAGTCAGACAGACAGACAGACAGTCACTCCTACAGACAGACAGTAAGGTAAACACTCAATGGCCTGACTACCTGGGAGGAGACCTGGGGCTATGTTTCAATGGTGGATGAGGAGGGGGACCGGCACTGTCGCTTCCAGCAGGCACGGCTCTCTCTCTCTCTCTCTCGCTCTCTGTCTCTCTCTCTCTCTCTCTCCCTCCCTCTCTCTCTCTCTCTCTCTCCCTCCCTCCCAGCCTCCCTCCCTCCCTCCCTCCGTCCCAGCCTCCCTCCCTCCCTCCCAGCCTCCCTCCCTCCCTCCCAGCCTCCCTCCCTCCCTCTCTCTATTTACGGTACTATGTAAGGAAGGAGAGCAGCTGGTTCAGGTGTGTTGAAGGTTAGTGACAGCATGGAAAAGTAAACACACAAATATACTGTGTACACAGTAGTACACACACACACACATGCACATACACACAATCTCACTCAAACTCACTCATACACACAGACACACATTTGTTTTACTGTCCTTCTGAGGACCAAACAATTGATTCCCATTCACAAAACTCCTAACACTAACCTTAAAACCTAACCTTAAACCTAACCCCAACTCTTAAATCTAAGCAGAATCCTAACCCTTACGCTTACTCTAACCCTAACCCTAACCTTAAACCTAACCCCAACTCTTAACTCTAACTTTAACCCTAACCCCTAACCTTAAACCTAACCTTAACCCCTAACCTTAAACTTAACCCCAACTCTTAACCTTAACCCTAACCTTAAACATAACCTTAAATCTAACATTAACCCCTAACCCTAACCCCTAATCCTAACCCTATATTTTGGGGGTATGTGAACATGATCTGGTACACTTCAGGACATTTATTGACATATTGAACATTCATCACCCCACCATGACAGTAAAATACAGTTTCCACCCACACACAATGAACCTCTTGGACATAATGTACTGACACACACACACACACACACACACACACACAGTCTCCCCGAGGACACCGAAACACACACACAAACACACACACACACACACACACACACACACACACAGAACTTCAGACCTATGTCTGCCTGCTGCAGAAACCTCAACCTGAGCGGATCTCTTAGTCTATGCGGACCCACCCTTAAAAACCACAACAGTATTATACACAACACCCACACATTCCAAATCCATATGCACACACTTATAGACCTATCCCCATGACCATTCAGAGAGCCCCAGCATTGTCTATGCCATAAACCTGCAGCGTTAGGTCACAACGTGTTTTATAGGAGAAACCGGCCACGTCGTCTTGAAACGCATCAAACAGCACTTCTACACTACTGACGATAAAAAACACACACTACAAACACACCTGGTCTAACACTTTTACAACCCAACACACAACCTCCCCCTACACATCGCCGGTCTAGAGATGACAGCCTGCTGGACCATAATCCCAGAGAATACTGACTGAATCCAGGTGGATAAACAAAATGAAGACCGTGGCTCCACTTGGTTTGAAAGGTGAAGACAAATATACTATGTTGACTTGTAGGGGTCAGTTGGGGGCCCAATTAGGAGAGACAGAGGGGCCACCAACACCAGGAGGAAGTTCAGAAATAAAGAACATGTTTTATTTGCCCTGAATTGATTTCTATTTTCTATTTATTTCCTTTTCTTATATGAAGCATTTAAACATAGCACTTACTTATGCAGCTCTTAATCCCTTAATCGCTTCATATCTTAATCTCTTAATCTCTTCATATATTCATATCTTAATCTCTTCATATATTCATATCTTAATCTCTTAATCTCTTAATCCCTTAATCTCTTCATATATTCATATCTTAATCTCTTAAACCCTTAATCTATTCATATATTCATATCTTAATCCCTTAATCTCTTTATATATTCATATCTTAATCTCTTAATCTCTTCATATATTCATATCTTAATCTCTTAAACCCTTAATCTATTCATATATTCATATCTTAATCCCTTAATCTCTTTATATATTCATATCTTAATATCTTAATCTCTTCATATATTCATATCTTAATCTCTTAATCCCTTAACCTATTCATATATTCATATCTTAATCCCTTAATCTCTTTATATATTCATATCTTAATATCCTAATCTCTTCATATATTCAGATTTTAATCTCTTAATCCCTTAATCTCTTAATATATTCATATCTTAATCTCTTAATCCCTTAATCTCTTCATATATTCATATCTTAATCTCTTAATCCCTTAATCTCTTCATATATTTATATCTTAATCTCTTAATCCCTTAATCTCTTCATATATTCATATCTTAATCTCTCAATCCCTTAATCTCTTCATATATTCATATCTTAATCTCTTAATCCCTTAATCTCTTGATACCTTGATCGTTTAATCCCTCAATCTCTTCATATTAATCCCTTAATCCCTTAATAATTTAATCCCTTGGTCTTTCATTATTTACTATATCATTTGCTTATTCAATGATATATCTATTCATGTATTGAATAGTTTGCATGGTTAAATATTATAATTTGTTTCTACTTGTTGACCCTCAGCACTTAATCAACCCTTGTCTTCCTCTCATTGTTGTCTTCCTCTCATTGAACTGTCTCAGGTGACCCCTCTGAGCTCTCGGCCTCCAATAATTCCTCAGGAAAAAAACGCCCCATCTGCCCCCACCCTCTCCAGACCAGACACATTTACCGCCCCACGTTCCCCTCTCCATACCAGACTGAGCAGGAAGTTGCAATAGGCCCGTGCAACCCAAGGGTGGATGACAGCACAAACAAAAAAACTCTTAAATCTAACCCTAGTTGCAACCCTAAACTTAACCCCTAAACCTAATCCTAACCCTAACCCTTAAACCTAAAACTAACCCCCAAGCATAAACCTAACCCTAAACCTAATCCTAACCCTAAACCTAACCCCTACGCCTAAAATAGCCTTTTTCCTTGTGGGGAACATTAAAATTAATTTTTCCTGTTTTACTATCCTTTTAAGGGCTTCTGGTCCCCACAATAATAGTAAAAACCAAAAACACACACACATTGCTTGAAGGCAGTTCAAAGGCTGGTGAGTCATAAACAGAAGGACTGGGAAAGGAGGAATGTGTGTCAGAGGGGAATTCAGAACCAAGCAGGGGGGAATGAAGGGGGAGAAAGGAGGAGAGGAAAGTAGGAGGATGAGGACAGAAGAAGAAAGGCGAATGAGGGAGAGGAGAGGAAAGGAGGAAGCCGGCAGGGAGGGATGGAGCAGGCAGGGACGGATGGAGCAGGCAGGGAGGGATGGAGCAGGGAGGGTGGGATGGAGCAGGGAGGGAGGGATGGAGCAGGCAGGGAGGGGAGGGAGGGAGGGAGGGATGGAGCAGGCAGGGAGGGAGGGATGGAGCAGGGAGGGATGGATGGATGGATGGAGCAGGGGGAGGGATGGAGCAGGCAGGGAGGGAGGGATGGAGCAGGGAGGGATGGATGGATGGAGCAGGGAGGGATGGAGCAGGGAGGGAGGGATGGAGCAGGCAGGGAGGGATGGAGCAGGGAGGGATGGATGGATGGAGCAGGGAGGGATGGAGCAGGGAGGGATGGAGCAGGCAGGGAGGGATGGAGGGATGGAGCAGGGAGGGAGGGATGGAGCAGGGAGGGATGGGGAGCAGGCAGGGGGGATGGAGCAGGGGGAGGGATGGATGGGAGCAGGCAGGGTGGGATGGAGCAGGCAGGGAGGGATGGATGGAGCAGGCAGGGAGGGATGGAGCAGGCAGGGAGGGATGGAGCAGGCAGGATGGAGGGATGGGATGGAGCAGGGAGGGATGGAGCAGGGAGGGATGGATGGAGCAGGCAGGGAGGGATGGAGCAGGCAGGGAGGGATGGAGGGCAGGGAGGGATGGATGGAGCAGGGAGGGATGGAGGGAGGGATGGAGCAGGGGGAGGGATGGAGGAGCAGGGATGGATGGAGCAGGCAGGGAGGGATGGAGCAGGCAGGGAGGGATGGATGGAGCAGGGAGGGATGGAGCAGGCAGGGAGGGATGGAGCAGGGAGGGAGGGATGGAGCAGGGAGGGAGGGATGGAGCTTTGTGTGTGTGTGTGTGTGTGTGTGTGTGTGTGTGTGTGTGTGTGTGTGTGTGTGTGTGTGTGTGTGTGTGTGTATATGGGGAATGTGGGAGGTGGTCAGGGTTAGGGGGCTGTGGGATGGGGTTGGGGGCTCGGGAGGGGACTCTTTAGGGGTCTGTCGTGCCTCCGGATATCTAAAATATGTGGATGCCTGTCCTGTCCCCAAGAGACAGAGGATTGGTCCTGCCACATATTGGTTACGCTGAAAGAGAGAGAAAGCAAGAGAGAGAGGGAGCAGGCAGGGAGGAGGCAGGGGAGCCCCCCACCCCACATGTGCGTGCGTGCGTGGGAGTTAGTGTTACAGGGAATGTGGGAGGACTTCAGGGTTATGGCGGCTGTGGGAGGGGGTTAGAGTTTGGGGGGCTGTGGCTACTCTGCTCATACCTACTGAAACGTTCTGGGCCTAAACCACACAAAAACAACACTAAGGCAAATGACCTCAGACCTTGTATATTCCAGGATGAGATAGTAAAAGCTTTGTGTTCCATAGTGTCTAGTGTTGTTTTTGTGTAGAGCAGGAACCTGGACTTCGTCAAAGAAATTGGAAATACAGACATTGTCATCCTACAAGAAAACATGGTATAGAGGAGACAGACCCACTGGTTGCCCTCTAGGTTACAGAGAGCTGGTAGTCCCATCCACCACACTACCAGGTGGGTGGTATAGAGGAGATGGACCCACTGGTTGCCCTCTAGGTTACAGAGAGCTGGTAGTCCCATCCACCACACTACCAGGTGGGTGGTATAGAGGAGACAGACCCACTGGTTGCCCTCTAGGTTACAGAGAGCTGGTAGTCCCATCCACCACACTACCAGGTGGGTGGTATAGAGGAGACAGACCCACTGGTTGCCCTCTAGGTTACAGAGAGCTGGTAGTCCCATCCACCACACTACCAGGTGGGTGGTATAGAGGAGACGGACCCACTGGTTGCCCTCTAGGTTACAGAGAGCTGGTAGTCCCATCCACCACACTACCAGGTGGGTGGTATAGAGGAGACAGACCCACTGGTTGTCCTCTAGGTTACAGAGAGCTGGTAGTCCCATCCACCACACTACCAGGTGGGTGGTATAGAGGAGACAGACCCACTGGTTGCCCTCTAGGTTACAGAGAGCTGGTAGTCCCATCCACCACACTACCAGGTGGGTGGTATAGAGGAGACAGACCCACTGGTTGTCCTCTAGGTTACAGAGAGCTGGTAGTCCCATCCACCACACTACCAGGTGGGTGGTATAGAGGAGACAGACCCACTGGTTGTCCTCTAGGTTACAGAGAGCTGGTAGTCCCATCCACCACACTACCAGGTGGGTGGTATAGAGGAGACAGACCCACTGGTTGTCCTCTAGGTTACAGAGAGCTGGTAGTCCCATCCACCAAACTACCAGGTGGGTGGTATAGAGGAGACAGACCCACTGGTTGCCCTCTAGGTTACAGAGAGCTGGTAGTCCCATCCACCAACTACCAGGTGGGTGGAATAGAGGAGACAGACCCACTGCTTGCCCTCTAGGATACAGAGAGCTGGTAGTCCCATCCACCACACTACCAGGTGGGTGGTATAGAGGCGACAGACCCACTGGTTGCCCTCTAGGTTACAGAGAGCTGGTAGTCCCATCCACCAACTACCAGGTGGGTGGTATAGAGGAGACAGACCCACTGGTTGCCCTCCAGGTTACAGAGAGCTGGTAGTCCCATCCACCACACTACCAGGTGGGTGGTATAGAGGAGACAGACCCACTGGTTGCCCTCTAGGTTACAGAGAGCTGGTAGTCCCATCCACCACACTACCAGGTGGGTGGTATAGAGGAGACAGACCCACTGGTTGCCCTCTAGGTTACAGAGAGCTGGTAGTCCCATCCACCAGACTACCAGGTGGGTGGTATAGAGGAGACAGACCCACTGGTTGCCCTCTAGGTTACAGAGAGCTGGTAGTCCCATCCACCACACTACCAGGTGGGTGGTATAGAGGAGACAGACCCACTGGTTGTCCTCTAGGTTACAGAGAGCTGGTAGTCCCATCCACCACACTACCAGGTGGGTGGTATAGAGGAGACAGACCCACTGGTTGTCCTCTAGGTTACAGAGAGCTGGTAGTCCCATCCACCAACTACCAGGTGGTTGGTATAGAGGAGACGGACCCACTGGTTGCCCTCCAGGTTACAGAGAGCTGGTTGTCCCATCCACCAACTACCAGGTGGGTGGTATAGAGGAGACGGACCCACTGGTTGCCCTCTAGGTTACAGAGAGCTGGTAGTCCCATCCACCAACTACCAGGTGGGTGGTATAGAGGAGACAGACCCACTGGTTGCCCTCTAGGTTACAGAGAGCTGGTAGTCCCATCCACCAAACTACCAGGTGGGTGGTATAGAGGGGACAGACCCACTGGTTGCCCTCTAGGTTACAGAGAGCTGGTAGTCCCATCCACCACACTACCAGGTGGATGGTATAGAGGAGACAGACCCACTGGTTGCCCTCTAGGTTACAGAGAGCTGGTAGTCCCATCCACCACACTACCAGGTGGGTGGTATAGAGGAGACAGACCCACTGGTTGCCCTCTAGGTTACAGAGAGCTGGTAGTCCCATCCACCACACTACCAGGTGGGTGGTATAGAGGAGATGGACCCACTGGTTGCCCTCTAGGTTACAGAGAGCTGGTAGTCCCATCCACCACACTACCAGGTGGGTGGTATAGAGGAGACAGACCCACTGGTTGCCCTCTAGGTTACAGAGAGCTGGTAGTCCCATCCACCACACTACCAGGTGGGTGGTATAGAGGAGATGGACCCACTGGTTGCCCTCTAGGTTACAGAGAGCTGGTAGTCCCATCCACCACACTACCAGGTGGGTGGTATAGAGGAGACAGACCCACTGGTTGTCCTCTAGGTTACAGAGAGCTGGTAGTCCCATCCACCACACTACCAGGTGGGTGGTATAGAGGAGACAGACCCACTGGTTGCCCTCTAGGTTACAGAGAGCTGGTAGTCCCATCCACCAACTACCAGGTGGGTGGTATAGAGGAGACAGACCCACTGGTTGCCCTCTAGGTTACAGAGAGCTGGTAGTCCCATCCACCAAACTACTAGGTGGGTGGTATAGAGGAGATGGACCCACTGGTTGCCCTCTAGGTTACAGAGAGCTGGTAGTCCCATCCACCACACTACCAGGTGGGTGGTATAGAGGAGACGGACCCACTGGTTGCCCTCTAGGTTACAGAGAGCTGGTAGTCCCATCCACCACACTACCAGGTGGGTGGTATAGAGGAGACAGACCCACTGGTTGCCCTCTAGGTTACAGAGAGCTGGTAGTCCCATCCACCAACTACCAGGTGGGTGGAATAGAGGAGACAGACCCACTGGTTGTCCTCTAGGTTACAGAGAGCTGGTAGTCCCATCCACCAACTACCAGGTGGGTGGTATAGAGGAGACGGACCCACTGGTTGCCCTCTAGGTTACAGAGAGCTGGTAGTCCCATCCACCAACTACCAGGTGGGTGGTATAGCAGACGACCCACTGGTTGCCCTCTAGGTTACAGAGAGCTGGTAGTCCCATCCACCAACTACCAGGTGGGTGATATAGAGGAGACAGACCCACTGGTTGCCCTCTAGGTTACAGAGAGCTGGTAGTCCCATCCACCACACTACCAGGTGGGTGGTATAGAGGAGACAGACCCACTGGTTGCCCTCTAGGTTACAGAGAGCTGGTAGTCCCATCCACCACACTACCAGGTGGGTGGTATAGAGGAGACAGACCCACTGGTTGCCCTCTAGGTTACAGAGAGCTGGTAGTCCCATCCACCACACTACCAGGTGGGTGGTATAGAGGAGACAGACCCACTGGTTGCCCTCTAGGTTACAGAGAGCTGGTAGTCCCATCCACCACACTACCAGGTGGGTGGTATAGAGGAGACAGACCCACTGGTTGCCCTCTAGGTTACAGAGAGCTGGTAGTCCCATCCACCACACTACCAGGTGGGTGGTATAGAGGAGACAGACCCACTGGTTGCCCTCTAGGTTACAGAGAGCTGGTAGTCCCATCCACCACACTACCAGGTGGGTGGTATAGAGGAGACAGACCACTGGTTGCCCTCTAGGTTACAGAGAGCTGGTAGTCCCATCCACCACACTACCAGGTGGGTGGTATAGAGGAGACAGGACCCACTGGTTGCCCTCTAGGTTACAGAGAGCTGGTAGTCCCATCCACAAACACTACCAGGTGGGTGGTATAGAGGAGACAGACCCACTGGTTGCCCTCTAGGTTACAGAGAGCTGGTAGTCCCATCCACCAAACTACCAGGTGGGCAGACCCACTGGTTGCCCTCTAGGTTACAGAGAGCTGGTAGAGGAGACAGACCCACTGGTTGCCCTCTAGGTTACAGAGAGCTGGTAGTCCCATCCACCAAACTACCAGGTGGGTGGTATAGAGGAGACAGACCCACTGGTTGCCCTCTAGGTTACAGAGAGCTGGTAGTCCCATCCACCAAACTACCAGGTGGGTGGTATAGAGGAGACAGACCCACTGGTTGCCCTCTAGGTTACAGAGAGCTGGTAGTCCCATCCACCACACTACCAGGTGGGTGGTAGAGAGGAGACAGACCCACTGGTTGCCCTCTAGGTTACAGAGAGCTGGTAGTCCCATCCACCAAACTACCAGGTGGGTGGTATAGAGGAGACAGACCCACTGGTTGCCCTCTAGGTTACAGAGAGCTGGTAGTCCCATCCACCACACTACCAGGTGGGTGGTATAGAGGAGATGGACCCACTGGTTGCCCTCTAGGTTACAGAGAGCTGGTAGTCCCATCCACCAACTACCAGGTGGGTGGTATAGAGGAGACAGACCCACTGGTTGCCTCTAGGTTACAGAGAGCTGGTAGTCCCATCCACCACACTACCAGGTGGGTGGTATAGAGGAGACGGACCCACTGGTTGCCCTCTAGGTTACAGAGAGCTGGTAGTCCCATCCACCACACTACCAGGTGGGTGGTATAGAGGAGACAGACCCACTGGTGCCCTCTAGGTTACAGAGAGCTGGTAGTCCCATCCACCACACTACCAGGTGGGTGGTATAGAGGAGACAGACCCACTGGTTGCCCTCTAGGTTACAGAGAGCTGGTAGTCCCATCCACCACACTACCAGGTGGGTGGTATAGAGGAGACAGACCCACTGGTTGCCCTCTAGGTTACAGAGAGCTGGTAGTCCCATCCACCACACTACCAGGTGGGTGGTATAGAGGAGACAGACCCACTGGTTGCCTCTAGGTTACAGAGAGCTGGTAGTCCCATCCACCACACTACCAGGTGGGTGGTATAGAGGAGACAGACCCACTGGTTGCCCTCTAGGTTACAGAGAGCTGGTAGTCCCATCCACCACACTACCAGGTGGGTGGTATAGAGGAGACAGACCCACTGGTTGCCCTCTAGGTTACAGAGAGCTGGTAGTCCCATCCACCACACTACCAGGTGGGTGGTATAGAGGAGACAGACCCACTGGTTGTCCTCTAGGTTACAGAGAGCTGGTAGTCCCATCCACCACACTACCAGGTGGGTGGTATAGAGGAGACAGACCCACTGGTTGCCCTCTAGGTTACAGAGAGCTGGTAGTCCCATCCACCACACTACCAGGTGGGTGGTAGAGAGATGGACCCACTGGTTGCCCTCTAGGTTACAGAGAGCTGGTAGTCCCATCCACCAACTACCAGGTGGGTGGTATAGAGGAGACAGACCCACTGGTTGTCCTCTAGGTTACAGAGAGCTGGTAGTCCCATCCACCACACTACCAGGTGGGTGGTATAGAGGAGACAGACCCACTGGTTGTCCTCTAGGTTACAGAGAGCTGGTAGTCCCATCCACCAACTACCAGGTGGTTGGTATAGAGGAGACGGACCCACTGGTTGCCCTCCAGGTTACAGAGAGCTGGTTGTCCCATCCACCAACTACCAGGTGGGTGGTATAGAGGAGACGGACCCACTGGTTGCCCTCTAGGTTACAGAGAGCTGGTAGTCCCATCCACCAACTACCAGGTGGGTGGTATAGAGGAGACAGACCCACTGGTTGCCCTCTAGGTTACAGAGAGCTGGTAGTCCCATCCACCAAACTACCAGGTGGGTGGTATAGAGGAGACAGACCCACTGCTTGCCCTCTAGGATACAGAGAGCTGGTAGTCCCATCCACCACACTACCAGGTGGGTGGTATAGAGGCGACAGACCCACTGGTTGCCCTCTAGGTTACAGAGAGCTGGTAGTCCCATCCACCACACTACCAGGTGGGTGGTATAGAGGAGACAGACCCACTGGTTGCCTTCTAGGTTACAGAGAGCTGGTAGTCCCATCCACCAACTACCAGGTGGGTGGTATAGAGGAGACAGACCCACTGGTTGCCCTCTAGGTTACAGAGAGCTGGTAGTCCCATCCACCAACTACCAGGTGGGTGGTATAGAGGAGACAGACCCACTGGTTGCCCTCTAGGTTACAGAGAGCTGGTAGTCCCATCCACCAACTACCAGGTGGGTGGTATAGAGGAGACAGACCCACTGGTTGCCCTCTAGGTTACAGAGAGCTGGTAGTCCCATCCACCAAACTACCAGGTGGGTGGTATAGAGGAGACAGACCCACTGGTTGCCCTCTAGGTTACAGAGAGCTGGTAGTCCCATCCACCACACTACCAGGTGGGTGGTATAGAGGAGACAGACCCACTGGTTGCCCTCTAGGTTACAGAGAGCTGGTAGTCCCATCCACCACACTACCAGGTGGGTGGTATAGAGGAGACAGACCCACTGGTTGCCCTCTAGGTTACAGAGAGCTGGTAGTCCCATCCACCACACTACCAGGTGGGTGGTATAGAGGAGATGGACCCACTGGTTGCCCTCTAGGTTACAGAGAGCTGGTAGTCCCATCCACCACACTACCAGGTGGGTGGTATAGAGGAGACAGACCCACTGGTTGCCATCTTGGTTACAGAGAGCTGGTAGTCCCATCCACCACACTACCAGGTGGGTGGTATAGAGGAGATGGACCCACTGGTTACCCTCTAGGTTACAGAGAGCTGGTAGTCCCATCAACAAACACTACAGGTGGGTGGTATAGAGGAGACGGACCCACTGGTTGCCCTCTAGGTTACAGAGAGCTGGTAGTCCCATCCACCAACTACCAGGTGGGTGGTATAGAGGAGACAGACCCACTGGTTGCCCTCTAGGTTACAGAGAGCTGGTAGTCCCATCCAACAACTACCAGGTGGGTGGTATAGAGGAGGCAGACCCACTGGTTGCCCTCTAGGTTACAGAGAGCTGGTAGTCCCATCCACCACACTACCAGGTGGGTGGTATAGAGGAGATGGACCCACTGGTTGCCCTCTAGGTTACAGAGAGCTGGTAGTCCCATCCACCACACTACCAGGTGGGTGGTATAGAGGAGACAGACCCACTGGTTGCCCTCTAGGTTACAGAGAGCTGGTAGTCCCATCCACCACACTACCAGGTGGGTGGTATAGAGGAGACGGACCCACTGGTTGCCCTCTAGGTTACAGAGAGCTGGTAGTCCCATCCACCAACTACCAGGTGGGTGGAATAGAGGAGACAGACCCACTGGTTGTCCTCTAGGTTACAGAGAGCTGGTAGTCCCATCCACCAACTACCAGGTGGGTGGTATAGAGGAGACAGACCCACTGGTTGCCCTCTAGGTTACAGAGAGCTGGTAGTCCCATCCACCAACTACCAGGTGGGTGGTATAGAGGAGACGGACCCACTGGTTGCCCTCTAGGTTACAGAGAGCTGGTAGTCCCATCCACCAACTACCAGGTGGGTGGTATAGAGGAGACAGACGACTGGTTGCCCTCTAGGTTACAGAGAGCTGGTAGTCCCATCCACCACACTACCAGGTGGGTGGTATAGAGGAGACAGACCCACTGGTTGCCCTCTAGGTTACAGAGAGCTGGTAGTCCCATCCACCACACTACCAGGTGGGTGGTATAGAGGAGACGGACCCACTGGTTGCCCTCTAGGTTACAGAGAGCTGGTAGTCCCATCCACCACACTACCAGGTGGGTGGTATAGAGGAGACAGACCCACTGGTTGCCCTCTAGGTTACAGAGAGCTGGTAGTCCCATCCACCACACTACCAGGTGGGTGGTATAGAGGAGACAGACCCACTGGTTGCCCTCTAGGTTACAGAGAGCTGGTAGTCCCATCCACCACACTACCAGGTGGGTGGTATAGAGGAGACAGACCCACTGGTTGCCCTCTAGGTTACAGAGAGCTGGTAGTCCCATCCACCACACTACCAGGTGGGTGGTATAGAGGAGACAGACCCACTGGTTGCCCTCTAGGTTACAGAGAGCTGGTAGTCCCATCCACCACACTACCAGGTGGGTGGTATAGAGGAGACGGACCCACTGGTTACCCTCTAGGTTACAGAGAGCTGGTAGTCCCATCCACCACACTACCAGGTGGGTGGTATAGAGGAGACAGACCCACTGGTTGCCCTCTAGGTTACAGAGAGCTGGTAGTCCCATCCACCAAACTACCAGGTGGGTGGTATAGAGGAGACAGACCCACTGGTTGCCCTCTAGGTTACAGAGAGCTGGTAGTCCCATCCACCAAGCTACCAGGTGGGTGGTATAGAGGAGACAGACCCACTGGTTGCCCTCTAGGTTACAGAGAGCTGGTAGTCCCATCCACCAAACTACCAGGTGGGTGGTATAGAGGAGACAGACCCACTGGTTGCCCTCTAGGTTACAGAGAGCTGGTAGTCCCATCCACCACACTACCAGGTGGGTGGTAGAGAGGAGACAGACCCACTGGTTGCCCTCTAGGTTACAGAGAGCTGGTAGTCCCATCCACCAAACTACCAGGTGGGTGGTATAGAGGAGACAGACCCACTGGTTGCCCTCTAGGTTACAGAGAGCTGGTAGTCCCATCCACCACACTACCAGGTGGGTGGTATAGAGGAGATGGACCCACTGGTTGCCCTCTAGGTTACAGAGAGCTGGTAGTCCCATCCACCAACTACCAGGTGGGTGGAATAGAGGAGACAGACCCACTGGTTGTCCTCTAGGTTACAGAGAGCTGGTAGTCCCATCCACCAACTACCAGGTGGGTGGTATAGAGGAGACGGACCCACTGGTTGCCCTCTAGGTTACAGAGAGCTGGTAGTCCCATCCACCAACTACCAGGTGGGTGGTATAGCGGAGACGGACCCACTGGTTGCCCTCTAGGTTACAGAGAGCTGGTAGTCCCATCCACCAACTACCAGGTGGGTGGTACAGAGGAGGCAGACCCACTGGTTGCCCTCTAGGTTACAGAGAGCTGGTAGTCCCATCCACCACACTACCAGGTGGGTGGTATAGAGGAGACAGACCCACTGGTTGCCCTCTAGGTTACAGAGAGCTGGTAGTCCCATCCACCACACTACCAGGTGGGTGGTATAGAGGAGACGGACCCACTGGTTGCCCTCTAGGTTACAGAGAGCTGGTAGTCCCATCCACCACACTACCAGGTGGGTGGTATAGAGGAGACAGACCCACTGGTTGCCCTCTAGGTTACAGAGAGCTGGTAGTCCCATCCACCACACTACCAGGTGGGTGGTATAGAGGAGACAGACCCACTGGTTGCCCTCTAGGTTACAGAGAGCTGGTAGTCCCATCCACCACACTACCAGGTGGGTGGTATAGAGGAGACAGACCCACTGGTTGCCCTCTAGGTTACAGAGAGCTGGTAGTCCCATCCACCACACTACCAGGTGGGTGGTATAGAGGAGACAGACCCACTGGTTGCCCTCTAGGTTACAGAGAGCTGGTAGTCCCATCCACCACACTACCAGGTGGGTGGTATAGAGGAGACGGACCCACTGGTTACCCTCTAGGTTACAGAGAGCTGGTAGTCCCATCAACAAACACTACCAGGTGGGTGGTATAGAGGAGACAGACCCACTGGTTGCCCTCTAGGTTACAGAGAGCTGGTAGTCCCATCCACCAAACCACCAGGTGGGTGGTATAGAGGAGACAGACCCACTGGTTGCCCTCTAGGTTACAGAGAGCTGGTAGTCCCATCCACCACACTACCAGGTGGCCAGGTGGGTGGTAGAGAGGAGACAGACCCACTGGTTGCCCTCTAGGTTACAGAGAGCTGGTAGTCCCATCCACCAAACTACCAGGTGGGTGGTATAGAGGAGACAGACCCACTGGTTGCCCTCTAGGTTACAGAGAGCTGGTAGTCCCATCCACCAAACTACCAGGTGGGTGGTATAGAGGAGACAGACCCACTGGTTGCCCTCTAGGTTACAGAGAGCTGGTAGTCCCATCCACCACACTACCAGGTGGGTGGTATAGAGGAGACAGACCCACTGGTTGCCCTCTAGGTTACAGAGAGCTGGTAGTCCCATCCACCAAACTACCAGGTGGGTGGTATAGAGGAGACAGACCCACTGGTTGCCCTCTAGGTTACAGAGAGCTGGTAGTCCCATCCACCACACTACCAGGTGGGTGGTATAGAGGAGATGGACCCACTGGTTGCCCTCTAGGTTACAGAGAGCTGGTAGTCCCATCCACCACACTACCAGGTGGGTGGTATAGAGGAGACGGACCCACTGCTTGCCCTCTAGGTTACAGAGAGCTGGTAGTCCCATCCACCACACTACCAGGTGGGTGGTATAGAGGAGACAGACCCACTGGTTGCCATCTTGGTTACAGAGAGCTGGTAGTCCCATCCACCACACTACCAGGTGGGTGGTATAGAGGAGATGGACCCACTGGTTACCCTCTAGGTTACAGAGAGCTGGTAGTCCCATCAACAAACACTACAGGTGGGTGGTATAGAGGAGACAGACCCACTGGTTGTCCTCTAGGTTACAGAGAGCTGGTAGTCCCATCCACCAACTACCAGGTGGGTGGTATAGATGAGACGCACCCACTGGTTGCCCTCTAGGTTACAGAGAGCTGGTAGTCCCATCCACCAACTACCAGGTGGGTGGTATAGAGGAGACAGACCCACTGGTTGCCCTCTAGGTTACAGAGAGCTGGTAGTCCCATCCACCACACTACCAGGTGGGTGGTATAGAGGAGATGGACCCACTGGTTGCCCTCTAGGTTACAGAGAGCTGGTAGTCCCATCCACCACACTACCAGGTGGGTGGTATAGAGGAGACAGACCCACTGGTTGCCCTCTAGGTTACAGAGAGCTGGTAGTCCCATCCACCACACTACCAGGTGGGTGGTATAGAGGAGACGGACCCACTGGTTGCCCTCTAGGTTACAGAGAGCTGGTAGTCCCATCCACCAACTACCAGGTGGGTGGAATAGAGGAGACAGACCCACTGGTTGTCCTCTAGGTTACAGAGAGCTGGTAGTCCCATCCACCAACTACCAGGTGGGTGGTATAGAGGAGACAGACCCACTGGTTGCCCTCTAGGTTACAGAGAGCAGGTAGTCCCATCCACCAACTACCAGGTGGGTGGTATAGCGGAGACGGACCCACTGGTTGCCCTCTAGGTTACAGAGAGCTGGTAGTCCCATCCAACAACTACCAGGTGGGTGGTATAGAGGAGGCAGACCCACTGGTTGCCCTCTAGGTTACAGAGAGCTGGTAGTCCCATCCACCACACTACCAGGTGGGTGGTATAGAGGAGACAGACCCACTGGTTGCCCTCTAGGTTATAGAGAGCTGGTAGTCCCATCCACCACACTACCAGGTGGGTGGTATAGAGGAGACGGACCCACTGGTTGCCCTCTAGGTTACAGAGAGCTGGTAGTCCCATCCACCACACTACCAGGTGGGTGGTATAGAGGAGACAGACCCACTGGTTGCCCTCTAGGTTACAGAGAGCTGGTAGTCCCATCCACCACACTACCAGGTGGGTGGTATAGAGGAGACAGACCCACTGGTTGCCCTCTAGGTTACAGAGAGCTGGTAGTCCCATCCACCACACTACCAGGTGGGTGGTATAGAGGAGACAGACCACTGGTTGCCCTCTAGGTTACAGAGAGCTGGTAGTCCCATCCACCACACTACCAGGTGGGTGGTATAGAGGAGACGGACCCACTGGTTACCCTCTAGGTTACAGAGAGCTGGTAGTCCCATCAACAAACACTACCAGGTGGGTGGTATAGAGGAGACAGACCCACTGGTTGCCCTCTAGGTTACAGAGAGCTGGTAGTCCCATCCACCAAACCACCAGGTGGGTGGTATAGAGGAGACAGACCCACTGGTTGCCCTCTAGGTTACAGAGAGCTGGTAGTCCCATCCACCACACTACCAGGTGGGTGGTATAGAGGAGACAGACCCACTGGTTGCCCTCTAGGTTACAGAGAGCTGGTAGTCCCATCCACCAAACTACCAGGTGGGTGGTATAGAGGAGACAGACCCACTGGTTGCCCTCTAGGTTACAGAGAGCTGGTAGTCCCATCCACCAAACTACCAGGTGGGTGGTATAGAGGAGACAGACCCACTGGTTGCCCTCTAGGTTACAGAGAGCTGGTAGTCCCATCCACCACACTACCAGGTGGGTGGAATAGAGGAGACAGACCCACTGGTTGTCCTCTAGGTTACAGAGAGCTGGTAGTCCCATCCACCAACTACCAGGTGGGTGGTATAGAGGAGACCCCACTGGTTGCCCTCTAGGTTACAGAGAGCTGGTAGTCCCATCCACCAACTACCAGGTGGGTGGTATAGAGGAGACGGACCCACTGGTTGCCCTCTAGGTTACAGAGAGCTGGTAGTCCCATCCACCAACTACCAGGTGGGTGGTATAGCGGAGACAGACCCACTGGTTGCCCTCTAGGTTACAGAGAGCTGGTAGTCCCATCCACCAACTACCAGGTGGGTGATATAGAGGAGACAGACCCACTGGTTGCCCTCTAGGTTACAGAGAGCTGGTAGTCCCATCCACCACACTACCAGGTGGGTGGTATAGAGGAGACGGACCCACTGGTTGCCCTCTAGGTTACAGAGAGCTGGTAGTCCCATCCACCACACTACCAGGTGGGTGGTATAGAGGAGACAGACCCACTGGTTGCCCTCTAGGTTACAGAGAGCTGGTAGTCCCATCCACCACACTACCAGGTGGGTGGTATAGAGGAGACAGACCCACTGGTTGCCCTCTAGGTTACAGAGAGCTGGTAGTCCCATCCACCACACTACCAGGTGGGTGGTATAGAGGGGACAGATCCACTGGTTGCCCTCTAGGTTACAGAGAGCTGGTAGTCCCATCCACCACACTACCAGGTGGGTGGTATAGAGGAGACGGACCCACTGGTTACCCTCTAGGTTACAGAGAGCTGGTAGTCCCATCAACAAACACTACCAGGTGGGTGGTATAGAGGAGACAGACCCACTGGTTGCCCTCTAGGTTACAGAGAGCTGGTAGTCCCATCCACCAAACCACCAGGTGGGTGGTATAGAGGAGACAGACCCACTGGTTTCCCTCTAGGTTACAGAGAGCTGGTAGTCCCATCCACCAAACTACCAGGTGGGTGGTATAGAGGAGACAGACCCACTGGTTTCCCTCTAGGTTACAGAGAGCTGGTAGTCCCATCCACCAAACTACCAGGTGGGTGGTATAGAGGAGACAGACCCACTGGTTTCCCTCTAGGTTACAGAGAGCTGGTAGTCCCATCCACCAAACTACCAGGTGGGTGGTATAGAGGAGACAGACCCACTGGTTTCCCTCTAGGTTACAGAGAGCTGGTAGTCCCATCCACCAAACTACCAGGTGGGTGGTATAGAGGAGACAGACCCACTGGTTGCCCTCTAGGTTACAGAGAGCTGGTAGTCCCATCCACCAAACTACCAGGTGGGTGGTATAGAGGAGACAGACCCACTGGTTGCCCTCTAGGTTACAGAGAGCTGGTAGTCCCATCCACCACACTACCAGGTGGGTGGTATAGAGGAGATGGACCCACTGGTTGCCCTCTAGGTTACAGAGAGCTGGTAGTCCCATCCACCACACTACCAGGTGGGTGGTATAGAGGAGACAGACCCACTGGTTGCCCTCTAGGTTACAGAGAGCTGGTAGTCCCATCCACCACACTACCAGGTGGGTGGTATAGAGGAGACAGACCCACTGGTTGCCCTCTAGGTTACAGAGAGCTGGTAGTCCCATCCACCACACTACCAGGTGGGTGGTATAGAGGAGACAGACCCACTGGTTGCCCTCTAGGTTACAGAGAGCTGGTAGTCCCATCCACCACACTACCAGGTGGGTGGTATAGAGGAGATGGACCCACTGGTTACCCTCTAGGTTACAGAGAGCTGGTAGTCCCATCAACAAACACTACCAGGTGGGTGGTAGAGGAGACAGACCCACTGGTTGTCCTCTAGGTTACAGAGAGCTGGTAGTCCCATCCACCAAATTACCAGGTGGGTGGTATAGAGGAGACAGACCCACTGGTTGCCCTCTAGGTTACAGAGAGCTGGTAGTCCCATCCACCACACTACCAGGTGGGTGGTATAGAGGAGACGGACCCACTGGTTGTCCTCTAGGTTACAGAGAGCTGGTAGTCCCATCCACCACACTACCAGGTGGGTGGTATAGAGGAGACGGACCCACTGGTTGTCCTCTAGGTTACAGAGAGCTGGTAGTCCCATCCACCAAACTACCAGGTGGGTGGTATAGAGGAGACGGACCCACTGGTTGCCCTCTAGGTTACAGAGAGCTGGTAGTCCCATCCACCAAACTACCAGGTGAGTGGTATAGAGGAGACGGACCCACTGGTTGCCCTCTAGGTTACAGAGAGCTGGTAGTCCCATCCACCAACTACCAGGTGGGTGGTATAGAGGAGACAGACCCACTGGATGCCCTCTAGGTTACAGAGAGCTGGTAGTCCCATCCACCAAACTACCAGGTGGGTGGTATAGAGGAGACAGACCCACTGGTTGCCCTCTAGGTTACAGAGAGCTGGTAGTCCCATCCACCAAACTACCAGGTGGGTGGTATAGAGGAGACAGACCCACTGGTTACCCTCTAGGTTACAGAGAGCTGGTAGTCCCATCCACCACACTACCAGGTGGGTGGTATAGAGGAGACAGACCCACTGGTTGCCCTCTAGGTTACAGAGAGCTGGTAGTCCCATCCACCAAACTACCAGGTGGGTGGTATAGAGGAGACAGACCCACTGGTTTCCCTCTAGGTTACAGAGAGCTGGTAGTCCCATCCACCAAACTACCAGGTGGGTGGTATAGAGGAGACAGACCCACTGGTTGCCCTCTAGGTTACAGAGAGCTGGTAGTCCCATCCACCAAACTACCAGGTGGGTGGTATAGAGGAGACAGACCCACTGGTTGCCCTCTAGGTTACAGAGAGCTGGTAGTCCCATCCACCAAACTACCAGGTGGGTGGTATAGAGGAGACAGACCCACTGGTTGCCCTCTAGGTTACAGAGAGCTGGTAGTCCCATCCACCACACTACCAGGTGGGTGGTAGAGAGGAGACAGACCCACTGGTTGCCCTCTAGGTTACAGAGAGCTGGTAGTCCCATCCACCAAACTACCAGGTGGGTGGTATAGAGGAGACGGACCCACTGGTTGCCCTCTAGGTTACAGAGAGCTGGTAGTCCCATCCACCACACTACCAGGTGGGTGGTATAGAGGAGATGGACCCACTGGTTGCCCTCTAGGTTACAGAGAGCTGGTAGTCCCATCCACCACACTACCAGGTGGGTGGTATAGAGGAGACAGACCCACTGGTTGCCCTCTAGGTTACAGAGAGCTGGTAGTCCCATCCACCACACTACCAGGTGGGTGGTATAGAGGAGACAGACCCACTGGTTGCCCTCTAGGTTACAGAGAGCTGGTAGTCCCATCCACCACACTACCAGGTGGGTGGTATAGAGGAGACAGACCCACTGGTTGCCCTCTAGGTTACAGAGAGCTGGTAGTCCCATCCACCACACTACCAGGTGGGTGGTATAGAGGAGATGGACCCACTGGTTACCCTCTAGGTTACAGAGAGCTGGTAGTCCCATCAACAAACACTACCAGGTGGGTGGTAGAGGAGACAGACCCACTGGTTGTCCTCTAGGTTACAGAGAGCTGGTAGTCCCATCCACCAAACTACCAGGTGGGTGGTATAGAGGAGACAGACCCACTGGTTTCCCTCTAGGTTACAGAGAGCTGGTAGTCCCATCCACCACACTACCAGGTGGGTGGTATAGAGGAGACGGACCCACTGGTTGTCCTCTAGGTTACAGAGAGCTGGTAGTCCCATCCACCAAACTACCAGGTGGGTGGTATAGAGGAGACGGACCCACTGGTTGCCCTCTAGGTTACAGAGAGCTGGTAGTCCCATCCACCAAACTACCAGGTGGGTGGTATAGAGGAGACGGACCCACTGGTTGCCCTCTAGGTTACAGAGAGCTGGTAGTCCCATCCACCAAACTACCAGGTGAGTGGTATAGAGGAGACGGACCCACTGGTTGCCCTCTAGGTTACAGAGAGCTGGTAGTCCCATCCACCAACTACCAGGTGGGTGGTATAGAGGAGACAGACCCACTGGATGCCCTCTAGGTTACAGAGAGCTGGTAGTCCCATCCACCAAACTACCAGTTGGGTGGTATAGAGGAGACAGACCCACTGGTTGCCCTCTAGGTTACAGAGAGCTGGTAGTCCCATCCACCAACTACCAGGTGGGTGGAATAGAGGAGACAGACCCACTGCTTGCCCTCTAGGATACAGAGAGCTGGTAGTCCCATCCACCACACTACCAGGTGGGTGGTATAGAGGCGACAGACCCACTGGTTGCCCTCTAGGTTACAGAGAGCTGGTAGTCCCATCCACCACACTACCAGGTGGGTGGTATAGAGGAGACAGACCCACTGGTTGCCTTCTAGGTTACAGAGAGCTGGTAGTCCCATCCACCAACTACCAGGTGGGTGGTATAGAGGAGACGGACCCACTGGTTGCCCTCTAGGTTACAGAGAGCTGGTAGTCCCATCCACCAACTACCAGGTGGGTGGAATAGAGGAGACAGACCCACTGGTTGCCCTCTAGGTTACAGAGAGCTGGTAGTCCCATCCACCACACTACCAGGTGGGTGGTATAGAGGAGACAGACCCACTGGTTGCCTTCTAGGTTACAGAGAGCTGGTAGTCCCATCCACCAACTACCAGGTGGGTGGTATAGAGGAGACAGACCCACTGGTTGCCCTCTAGGTTACAGAGAGCTGGTAGTCCCATCCACCAACTACCAGGTGGGTGGAATAGAGGAGACAGACCCACTGGTTGTCCTCTAGGTTACAGAGAGCTGGTAGTCCCATCCACCACACTACCAGGTGGGTGGTATAGAGGAGACGGACCCACTGGTTGCCCTCTAGGTTACAGAGAGCTGGTAGTCCCATCCACCAACTACCAGGTGGGTGGTATAGCGGAGACAGACCCACTGGTTGCCCTCTAGGTTACAGAGAGCTGGTAGTCCCATCCACCACACTACCAGGTGGGTGGTATAGAGGAGACAGACCCACTGGTTGCCCTCTAGGTTACAGAGAGCTGGTAGTCCCATCCACCACACTACCAGGTGGGTGGTGTAGAGGAGACAGACCCACTGGTTGCCCTCTAGGTTACAGAGAGCTGGTAGTCCCATCCACCACACTACCAGGTGGGTGGTATAGAGGAGACGGACCCACTGGTTGCCCTCTAGGTTACAGAGAGCTGGTAGTCCCATCCACCAACTACCAGGTGGGTGGAATAGAGGAGACAGACCCACTGGTTGCCCTCTAGGTTACAGAGAGCTGGTAGTCCCATCAACAGACACTACCAGGTGGGTGGTATAGAGGAGACAGACCCACTGGTTGTCCTCTAGGTTACAGAGAGCTGGTAGTCCCATCCACCAAACTACCAGGTGGGTGGTATAGAGGAGACAGACCCACTGGTTGCCCTCTAGGTTACAGAGAGCTGGTAGTCCCATCCACCAAACTACCAGGTGGGTGGTATAGAGGAGACAGACCCACTGGTTGCCCTCTAGGTTACAGAGAGCTGGTAGTCCCATCCACCAAACTACCAGGTGGGTGGTATAGAGGAGACGGACCCACTGGTTGCCCTCTAGGTTACAGAGAGCTGGTAGTCCCATCCACCAAACTACCAGGTGGGTGGTATAGAGGAGACGGACCCACTGGTTGCCCTCTAGGTTACAGAGAGCTGGTAGTCCCATCCACCAACTACCAGGTGGGTGGTATAGAGGAGACAGACCCACTGGTTGCCCTCTAGGTTACAGAGAGCTGGTAGTCCCATCCACCACACTACCAGGTGGGTGGTATAGAGGAGACGGACCCACTGGTTGCCCTCTAGGTTACAGAGAGCTGGTAGTCCCATCCACCAAACTACCAGGTGAGTGGTATAGAGGAGACGGACCCACTGGTTGCCCTCTAGGTTACAGAGAGCTGGTAGTCCCATCCACCAACTACCAGGTGGGTGGTATAGAGGAGACGGACCCACTGGTTGCCCTCTAGGTTACAGAGAGCTGGTAGTCCCATCCACCACACTACCAGGTGGGTGGTATAGAGGAGATGGACCCACTGGTTGCCCTCTAAGTTACAGAGAGCTGGTAGTCCCATCCACCACACTACCAGGTGGGTGGTATAGAGTAGATGGACCCACTGGTTACCCTCTAGGTTACAGAGAGCTGGTAGTCCCATCCACCAACTACCAGGTGGGTGGTATAGAGGAGATGGACCCACTGGTTGCCCTCTAGGTTACAGAGAGCTGGTAGTCCCATCCACCAAACTACCAGGTGGGTGGTATAGAGGAGATGGACCCACTGGTTACCCTCTAGGTTACAGAGAGCTCGTAGTCCCGTCCACCAAACTACCAGGTGAGTGGTATAGAGGAGACAGACCCACTGGTTGCCCTCTAGGTTACAAAGAGCTGGTAGTCCCATCCACCAACTACCAGGTGGGTGGTATAGGAGAGACAGACCCACTGGTTGCCCTCTAGGTTACAGAGAGCTGGTAGTCCCATCCACCAACTACCAGGTGGGTGGTATAGAGGAGACAGACCTACTGGTTGCCCTCTAGGTTACAGAGAGCTGGTAGTCCCATCCACCAACTACCAGGTGGGTGGTATAGAGGAGACAGACCTACTGGTTGCCCTCTAGGTTACAGAGACCTGGTAGTCCCATCCACCAAACTACCAGGTGGGTGGTATAGAGGAGGTGACAGGGGGACCAACACCTGGAGGTGACAGGGGGACTACACCTACCTGGAGGTGACAGGGGACCAACACCTACCTGGAGGTGACACCTACCAACACCTACCTGGTAGTGACAGGGAGACCACCACCTACCTGGAGGTGACAGGGGGACCTGGTAGTGACAGGGGAACCAACACCTACCTGGAGGTGACAGGGGGACCAATACCTACCTGGAGGTGACAGGGGGACCAACACCTACCTGGAGGTGACAAAATAACTGTTGGTCACAGATACCTTAAAAAGTGTGGATCCGAAACCAGTCACTATCTGGTGTGACCATCATTTGCCTCATGTAGTGCGACACATCTCCTTCGAATAGAGTTGATCAGGCTGTTGATTGTGGCCTGTGGAATGTTGTCGCCACTCCTCCTCAACGGCTGTGTGAAGTTGCTGGATATTGGTGTGAACTGGAACACGCTGTCATACACGTCGATCCAGACATCCCAAACATGCTCAATGGGTGACATGTCTGGTGAGTATGCAGGCCATAGAAGAACTGGGACATTTTCAGCTTGCAGGAATTGTGTACCGAGCCTTGCGACATGGGGCTGTGTGTTATCATGCTGAAACATGAGGTGATGGCGGCGGATGAATGGCACGACAACGGGCCTCAGTATCTCGTCACGGTATCTCTCCGCGTTCAAATTGCCATTGATAAAATGCAATTGTATTCGTTGTCCGTAGCTTATGCCTGCCCATACCATAACCCCACCGCCACCATGGGGCACTCTGTTCACAACGTTGACATCAGCAAACCGTTTGCCTACACAACGCCGTACACGCTGTCTGTCATCTTCCCGTTACAGTTGAAACCGGAATACATCCATGAAGAGCACCAGTGGCCATCATCATTTCCCCACTGAAGTCGGTTACGACACCAAACTGCAGTCAGGTCAAGACCCTGGTGAGGACGACGAGCACACAGATTTTCTTTCCTGAGACGTTTCGACAGTTTGTGCAGAAACTCTTCGGTTGGGCAAGTCCACAGTATCATCAGCTGTCCGGGTGGCTGGTCTCAGACAATCCTGCAAGTGAAGGAGCCTGATGTGGAGGTCCTGGGCTGGCATGTTTACACATGGCCCGCAGTTGAAAGGCCGGTTGGATGTACTGCCAAATTCTCTAAAATGATGAAAGTCACTAAAAGTGGCAGTAATAAAGCCTCTCCAGAAAAAGCCCAAAAACTATTGGCTTATATATCGTATCTTCCATTCCTCTCAAAAACATTAGAAAAAACTGTTGCGTAGCAACTCAATGCCGTCCTGAAGACAAATAATGTGTATAAAATTTTCAGAGCACATCATAGTACTGAGACTGCTCTCGTGAAGTTGTAAATTACCTTTTAATGACATCAGACCAAGGTTTTGCAGCTGTGCTCGTGCTCCTAGATCTTAGTGTCGCTTTTGACACCTTCGATCACCACATTTTTTTGGAGAGATTGGAAACCCAAATTGGTCTACACAGAATTCTTGCCTGGTTTAAATCTTATCTGTTGGAAATATATAAATTAGTCTCTGTGGATGGTTAGTCCTCTTACAAATCAATTGTACGTTTTGGTGTTCCTCAAGGTTCCGTTTTAGGACCACTAATGTTTTCACTATATATTCTACCTCTTGGTGAAGATCTTCAGAAGCACAACTTTCACTGCTATGCGGACGGCACACAGCTATACATTTCGATGAAACATGGTGAAGTCCCAAAATTGCCCACCCTGGAAGCCTGTGTTTCAGACATAAGGAAGTGGATGGTGGCAAATGTTTTACTTTTAAACTCAGACAAAACAGAGATGCTAGTTCTAGGTCCCGAGAAACAAAGAGATCTGATGTTTGATCTGACAATTAATCTTGATGGTTGTACAGTCGTCTCAAATAAAACTGTGAAGGACCTCGGCGTTACTCTGGACCCTGATCTCTCTTTTGACGAACATATCAAGACTGTTTCAAGGACAGCTTTTTTCCATCTACGTAACATTGCAAAAAACTTTCTCCAAAATGATGCAGAAAAATATATCCATGCTTTTGTCACTTCTAGGTTAGACTACTGCAATGCTCTACTTTCCAGCTACCAGGATAAAGCACTAAATAAACTTCAGTTAGTGCTAAATACGGCTGCTAGAATCTTGACCAGAACCAAAACATTTGATCATATTACTCCAGTGCTATTCTCTCTACTTCCTGTTAAGGCAAGGGCTGATTTCAAGGTTTTACTGCTAACCTACAAAGTATTATATGGGCTTGCTCCTACCTATCTCTCTGATTTGGTCCTGCAGTACATACCTACACATACGCTACGGTCACAAGACGCAGGCCTCCTAATTGTCCCTAGAATTTCTAAGCAAACACCTGGAGGCAGGGCTTTCTCCTATAGAGCTCCATGTTTATGGTGGTTTGCCTATCCATGTGAGAAACACAGATTCGGTCTCTACTTTTAAGTCTTTACTGAATCTCTTACTCATCTCTTCAGTAGGTACTATGATTGAGTGTAGTCTGGCCCAGAGGTGCGACGGCGAACAGCAAGGCACTGAAGTGACGAACCGCCCTTGCTTTCTCTGCCTGGTCGGCTCCCCTCTCTCCACGGGGATTCTCTGCTTCTGACCCTATTACGGGGGCTGGCTGGAGTCACTGGCTTACTGGTGCTCTTTCTTGCCATCTCTAGGAGGGGTGCGTCACGTTGTGCCAGGCTTTTTTAACTATACTCGACTTGAGTGGGTTGAGTCACTGATGTGATCTTCCTGTACGGTTTTACACCCCCTTGGGCTCGTGCTGTGGAGGAGATCTTCGTGGGCTATACAGTCTCAGTCTCAGGGTAGTAAGTTGGTGCTCTGGTGCTCCCTCTAGTGGTGTGGGGTAGATATCGCTCTTTGCTTTGACAAAGTGGGTAGGGTTATATCCTGCCTGGTTGGCCCTGTTCTTGGGTGTCTCCCGACACCCCTGTGTGAACTTAAGTATGCTCCCTCTAATTCTCCCATCTCTCTCCCCTCCCGGAGGACCTGTGCCCTAGGACCATACCTCAGGACTACCTGGCCTGATGACTCCTGGCCGTGCTGTTGATCCAGTTTCTGCTGTTTTGACTATGGCTAAGGAATCCTGACCTGTTCACCGGATGTGGTATCTTCAAATCAAATCAAATCAAAGTTTATTTGCGCCGAATACAGCAGTACAGTGAAATGTTACTTACAGGCTCTAACCAAAAGTGCAAAAAAGGTATTTGATGAACAATAGGTAAAGAAATAAAAACAACAGTAAAAAGACAGGCTATATACAGTAGAGAGGCTTTATACAGTAGAGAGGTTATATACAGTAGAGAGGTTATATACAGTAGAGAGGCTATATATATACAGTAGAGGCTATATACAGTAGAGAGGCTATACACAGTAGAGGCTATATACAGTAGAGAGGCTATATACAGTAGAGAGGCTATATACAGTAGAGAGGCTATATACAGTAGAGGCTATATACAGTAGAGAGGCTATATACAGTAGAGAGGCTGTATACAGTAGAGGCTATATACAGTAGAGAGGCTATATACAGTAGAGGATATATACAGTAGAGAGGCTATATACAGTAGAGAGGCTTTATACAGTAGAGGCTATATACAGTAGAGAGGCTATATATATACAGTAGAGGCTATATACAGTAGAGAGGCTATACACAGTAGAGGCTATATACAGTAGAGAGGCTATACACAGTAGAGGGGCTACATACAGTAGAGAGGCTATATACAGTAGAGAGGCTGTATACAGTAGAGGCTATATACAGTAGAGAGGCTATATACAGTGGAGGCTATATACAGTAGAGAGGTTATATACAGTAGAGAGGCTATATACAGTAGAGGCTATATACTGTAGAGCGGCTATATACAGTAGACAGGCTATATACAGTAGAGAGGCTATATACAGTAGAGAGGTTATATACAGTAGAGAGGTTATATACAGTAGAGAGGCTATATACAGTAGAGAGGCTATATACAGTAGAGAGGTTATATACAGTAGAGAGGCTATATACAGTAGAGGCTATAACAGTAGAGGCTATAACAGTAGAGAGGTTATATACAGTAGAGAGGCTATATACAGTAGAGGCTATAACAGTAGAGGCTATAACAGTAGAGAGGTTATATACAGTAGAGAGGCTATATACAGACCCCGGTTAGTCAGGCTGATTGAGGTAGTATGTACATGTAGATATGGTTAAAGTGACTATGCATAGATGATGAACAGAGTAGCAGTATCGTAAAAGAGGGGTTGGCGGGTGGCGGGTGGCGGGACACAATGCAGATAGCACGGAGGGTAGCAGTAGCGTAAAAGAGGAGTTGGTGGATGGGACACGGTTAGCTAATGTGCAGGAGCACTGGTTGGTCAGGCCAATTGAGGTAGTATGTACATGAATGTATAGTTAAAGTGACTATGCATATATCATTAACAGAGAGTAGAAGCAGCTTAAAAGGGGGATGCACACAATGCAAATAGTCCAGGTAGCCTTTTTGTCCTAGACTTGGCACTCCGGTACCACTTGCCATGCGGTAGTAGAGAGAACAGTCTATGACTGGGGTGGCTGGGGCCGTGAATTTTTTTTAGGACCTTCCTCTGACACCGCCTGGATGACAGGAAGCTTGGCCGTTCGTGTACTACCCTCTGTAGTGCCGTGCGGTCGGAGGCCGAGCAGTTGCCATAGCAAGCAGTGATGCAACCCGTCAGGATGCTCTCGATGGTGCAGCTGTCAAATCTTTTGAGGATCTGAGGATCCATGCCAAATCTTTTCAGTGTTCTGAGGGGGAATAGGCTTTGTCGTGCCCTCTTCACGACTGTCTTGGTTGTGTTTGGACCATGTTAGTTTGTTGGTAATTTGGACACCAAGGAACTTGAAGCTCTCAACCTGCTCTACTACAGCCCAGTCGATGAGAATGGGGGAGTGCTCGGTCCTCCTTTTCCTATAGTCCACAATCATCTCCTTTGTCTTGATCACGTTGAGGGAGAGGTTGTTGTCCTTGCACCACATGGTCAGGTCTCTGACCTCCTCCCTATAGGCGCTCTCATCGTTGTTGGTGATCAGGTCTACCACTGTTGTGTCATCAGCAAACTTAACGATGGTTTTGGAGTTGTGCCTGGCCGTGCAGTCATGGGTGAAAAGGGAGTACAGGAGGGGACTGAGCACGCACCCCTGAGGAGCCCCTGTGTTGAGGATCAGCGTGGCAGATGTGTTGTTCCCTACCCTCACCACCTGGGGGCGACCCGTCAGGAAGTCCAGGATCCAGTTGCAGAGGGAGGTGTTTAGTCCCAGGGTCCTTATCTTAGTGATGAGCTTTGTGGACACTATGGAGTTGAACGCTAAGCTGTAGTCAATGAACAGCATTCTCACATAGGTGTTCCTTTTGACCAGGTGGGAAAGGGCAGTGTGGAGTGCTGGGTTGGGTTTAGGCTGAGTTTCTGTATAAGCACTTTGTGACATCTTCTGATGTAAGAAGGGAGAGAGAGCACAATTAGACCCAACCAAATCATGAGAAAACAAAAAGATAATTACTTGACACGTTGGAAAGAATTAACAAGAAAACAGAGCAAACTAGAATGCTATTTGGCCCTACACAGAGAGTACACAGCGGCAGAATACCTGACCACTGTGACTGACCCAAACTTAAGGAAAGCTTTGACTATGTACAGACTCAGTGAGCATAGCCTTGCTATTGAGAAAGGCCGCCGTAGGCAGACATGGCTCTCAAGAGAAGACAGGCTATGTGCTCACTGCCCACAAAATGAGGTGGAAACTGAGCTGCACTTCCTAACCTCCTGCCAAATGTATGACCATATTAGAGAGACATATTTCCCTCAGATTACACAGATCCACAAAGAATTTGAAAACAAATCCAATTTTGATAACCTCCCATATCTACTGGGTGAAATTCCACAGTGGTGACATCACAGCAGCAAGATTTGTGACCTGTTGCCACGAGAAAAGGGCAACCAGTGAAGAACAAACACCATTGTAAATACAACCCATATTTATGCTTATTTATTTTCCCTTGTGTACTTTAACCATTTGTACATTGTTAAAACACTGTATATATATATATACATACATATATATATATATATATATATATATATATATATATATATATATATATATATATATATATATATATATATAATATGACATTTGTAATGTCTTTATTGTTTTGAAACGTCTGTATGTGTAATGTTTACTGTTAATTTTGATTGTTTATTTCACTTTTGTATATTATCTACCTCACTTGCTTTGGCAATGTTAACACATTGCCACAGAGCCTGACCAGTCCAAAAATTGAATTGCTACCTTATCTTTTTTAGAAAACATTTCTTCTAGCGAATGAGTCAGTCTATCAGTCTATCAGTCAGGGCAACAACACTCAGACAGAGTGACGCACAAGTCAGACACACACTCTCTATCTCACACACGCTCTCTCTATCTCACACACACTCTCTCTATCTCATACACACTCTCTCTATCTCACACACTCAGTCACACACTCTCTCTATCTCAGACACACACTCAGTCACACACTCTCTCTCTCTCACACACACACTCTCTCTATCTCACACACACACTCTATCTCTCACACACTCAGTCACACACTCTCTCTATCTCAGACACACAATCAGTCACACACACTCTCTCTCTCACACACACACTCAGTCACACACTCTCTCTATCTCACACACACTCAGTCACACACTCTCTCTATCTCACACACACTCAGTCACACACTCTCTCTCTCACACACACACTTTCTCTATTTCGCTCACACTCAGTCACACACTCTCTCTATCTCTCACACACTCAGTCACACACTCTCTCTATCTCATACACTCTCTATCTCCCCCACACTCAGTCACACACTCTCTCTATCTCCCACACACTCAGTCACACACTCTCTCTATCTCCCACACACTCAGTCACACACTCTCTCTATCTCACACACTCTCTATATCTCCCACACACTCTCTCTATCTCACACACTCTCTCTATCTCCCACACACTCTCTCTATCTCCCACACACACTCTCTCTATCTCCCACACACTCTCTATCTCACACACTCTCTCTATCTCCCACACACTCTCTCTATCTCCCCACACTCAGTCACACACTCTCTCTATCTCACACACACTCAGTTACACACTCTCTCTATCTCCCACACACTCTCTCTATCTCACACACACTCTCTCTATCTCACACACACTCTCTCTATCTCATACACACTCTCTCTATCTCACACACTCAGTCACACACTCTATCTCAGACACACACTCAGTCACACACTCTCTCTCTCTCACACACACACTCTCTCTATCTCACACACACACTCTATCTCTCACACACTCAGTCACACACTCTCTCTATCTCACACACACTCAGTCACACACTCTCTCTATCTCACACACACACTCAGTCACACACTCTCTCTATCTCACACACACTCAGTCACACACTCTCTCTATCTCACACACACTCAGTCACACACTCTCTCTCTCACACACACACTTTCTCTATTTCGCTCACACTCAGTCACACACTCTCTCTATCTCTCACACACTCAGTCACACACTCTCTCTATCTCATACACTCTCTCTATCTCCCCACACTCAGTCACACACTCTCTCTATCTCCCACACACTCAGTCAGTCACACTCTCTCTATCTCCCACACACTCAGTCACACACTCTCTCTATCTCATACACTCTCTCTATCTCCCACACACTCAGTCACACACTCTCTCTATCTCACACACTCTCTATATCTCCCACACACTCTCTCTATCTCACACACTCTCTCTATCTCCCACACACTCTCTCTATCTCCCACACACTCTCTCTATCTCCCACACACTCTCTATCTCACACACTCTCTCTATCTCCCACACACTCTCTCTATCTCCCCACACTCAGTCACACACTCTCTCTATCTCACACACACTCAGTTACACACTCTCTCTATCTCCCACACACTCTCTCTATCTCACACACTCTCTCTCTATCTCACACACACTCTCTCTATCTCATACACACTCTCTCTATCTCACACACTCAGTCACACACTCTCTCTATCTCAGACACACACTCAGTCACACACTCTCTCTCTCACACACACACTCTCTCTATCTCACACACACACTCTATCTCTCACACACTCAGTCACACACTCTCTCTATCTCACACACACTCAGTCACACACTCTCTCTATCTCACACACACACTCAGTCACACACTCTCTCTATCTCACACACACTCAGTCACACACTCTCTCTATCTCACACACACTCAGTCACACACTCTCTCTCTCACACACACACTTTCTCTATTTCGCTCACACTCAGTCACACACTCTCTCTATCTCTCACACACTCAGTCACACACTCTCTCTATCTCATACACTCTCTCTATCTCCCCCACACTCAGTCACACACTCTCTCTATCTCCCACACACTCAGTCACACACTCTCTCTATCTCCCACACACTCAGTCACACACTCTCTCTATCTCACACACTCTCTATATCTCCCACACACTCTCTCTATCTCACACACTCTCTCTATCTCCCACACACTCTCTCTATCTCCCACACACTCTCTCTATCTCCCACACACTCTCTATCTCACACACTCTCTCTATCTCCCACACACTCTCTCTATCTCCCCCACACTCAGTCACACACTCTCTCTATCTCACACACACTCAGTTACACACTCTCTCTATCTCCCACACACTCTCTCTATCTCACACACACTCAGTCACACACTCTTTCTATCTCACACACACTCAGTCACACACTCTCTCTATCTCCCACACACTCAGACACACACTCTCTCTCTCACACACACACTCAGTCACACACTCTCTCTCTCTCACACACACTCAGTCACACACTCTCTCTATCTCACACACACTCAGTCACACACTCTCTCTATCTCACACACACTCAGTCACACACTCTCTCTATCTCCCACACACTCAGTCACACACTCTCTCTATCTCACACACACTCAGTCACACACTCTCTCTATCTCCCACACACTCTCTCTATCTCCCACACACTCTCTCTATCTCACACACTCTCTCTATCTCCCACACACTCTCTATCTCACACACTCTCTCTATCTCCCACACACTCTCTCTATCTCCCCACACTCAGTCACACACTCTCTCTATCTCACACACACTCAGTTACACACTCTCTCTATCTCCCACACACTCTCTCTCTCACACAC